>NC_138191.1:53689337-53983945 GCF_964194105.1 Spermophilus citellus | reverse complement strand
AATGCAATTAGTAGTTTATAGGTCTGCTCCATTCCCCATCTGTGTAGTTCTCAAGTACAGGAAATGACTCATTCATCTTTGTACTCTTCAGAAAACAATTTAGCTTCTGGCATTAACCAGATACTCACTAAGTACTTATTGCATACATAAACATAAATATGAGACAAAAAGAGGTTTTCAGAGACATGAAAAACTAGATTTCAGAGACAGTGTAAACAGAAGTGAAATCATGACTACTGTAAGTCTAGCCACCAAACTGGTACTCAAAATAAATTTATTAATATGTTGCTTTCTTTCTTTTATTTTGGTACCAGGGTTTGAACCCAGAAGTGCTTAACCACTGAGCCATACCCCCAACCTTTCTATTTTTTTTTATTTCGAAGGAGATTATTGCTAAGTTGCTTAGGCTGGCTTTGAACTTGGGATCCTCCTTTATTACCACATCTGGATCATTAACATGTTTTGAGGAATGATTACAACAAATATCTGAATGAATGAACGACACAGTCGGCTCACTGAATGAATAATATATTTGGAAGAAAAAAATAGCTAATGTCTGAACTTTGCAAAGAACTAAAAAGTAATAGTTGGAGGAGGGACAGCACCCAGTGATGGGCTTAGAAGTGAACAGCTAGAAGAAAAAGCTGGGAAACGGAGTGTGATAATAATAGTGTGTTACAATTTGATTTTCAAAGCACTTCACATTACTTAATTTTGATCTAACAAGTCCTAAGAGGTAGGGAGAGAAGGTTTTATTATGCTTTATTTGTTTTTTTTTTGTTGTTGTTGTTGTTTGTTTTTTTATATATGGAGAAACTGAGCTACTGAAAGGTTAAGTGATTGGAGAAGAGCATTTAAAACAGAAAGAAATATTTAACATTGTCAAATGCAGAAAAGTGAATAGGAGTGAAAAGATATTACTGTCTTTGGCCATCAATTCATTAGGGTCTGTGCAAAGTGAGGTTGGAAGAGGAAAGACAGGGAGTAGAAAAGAAGAACTGGCATTTTAAGGGAGAGTTAGAGACAAAATATTTAAATAGATATCACATAGGCATTATATAGAAGTCTTGCCACATGGGTATTAAGAGGGGACCGTATTTGAGGTAGAAGAGGGATAACATGAATATCATCTCATCTTACCTAAATGGATAGCTTTCTTACAGCAAACTGTTTTTTCACCATACCTTAAATATGTGTGTGTATGTAAGAGTTTTCTAACTATGAAATTAGTATTTTAAGATTTTAACATGTCATTTAGTAAAAATTTTCCTGATCAACTTTAACAAAAACTGCTGCCCCTTCCTTTTTCATTAATGTTTTCCATCTAAAAACAGCTGAGAAGTATATGGATGGGAACAGAAAAGCATGAATGCAATTTAACATTCGAACTCTTCCAGCTCTCCTTTCACTTGGAAAGTTGCTCCCCGTTCATGTAAATATTCGGGTCCCTGGTAAAACAGGGGATTTTTATTTAAGAATCATTTCTCCAGGTGGTTTGTTATTTCAAATCAGGAGGTGGTGCAAAGCACAGTGAAAAACTATGTTTTCCTTGACTTCTCAAAACTTATGTGGGGTAAGAGATAGTACATGTCGAACATTGGAACACTGGGATAAAATACAGAGACAAGTTCTGCAATGGCTTTATCAATAAATAGATCAAGTGTTTCTTTTACTTCATATGTTAAGTACTAAATTAAACCTCTAATTCTTCACATATATGAAGTTCTATCAATCTATTTACACATTAAAAACACAAACACATATAAGCATAAACATCAAAATCTGGGATTACAAAAGCTGTTTTCTGTGTCTGAATTAATAACTTAGGTTTGTTTAGGGAAAGATACTTTTTCTTTTTATATTAGCATTGCCATTTGTGGAACATAAATTTAGATAGGGGAGCCAAATTATTCTTTGATAGTTAACCCATCAACAAAATTTCTAGTTAAACGTGATTTACCATTTTACTTAATTTTTGGTGGTATGTAGAGTAGTAAGAACATTATGAGTTTTTTAGATAATTGAATGCAATTTACACGTTGTTCTTTTTTTCCTGTTTGAACTCAGTTAATGAATAAACAAACTACACTGTGACTATGTTTACATAGCATATAAACATTAGATGAAAAGTGACAAATTCAGGCCATCATCCAGCTATTTGAAAACATTTATCTTGATGACATTAAACATCTGGGTGTTTCAAAATACCAAGAAGTTTGTTATCCTACAGATAAAATATCTTAATGACTAGTTCAATTTTTACTTATCTGTTGCATAAAACTGCACATTTGCAGGAATGCATCTGTTCCTGTTTCAGACACAATACATACTTTTTGCATGGGTATAGTAGTACATCACAGGAATCCTCAGGTTTCGATATTTTGTTATCATTTTCCTAATGCATCTCTTAGCTAGAAAAACATCTTTTATTTCCCTTTCAGAAATGTTGTCATTTGAACAGTGTGAATTAAAAGGCAGAGGATTTGCCAAATCAAAGTGCCTTGGTATTACAACTTTCATCAATGATAGGCCACAAAGGTACTAAACATAAATGTAGAGGAAGTATAACACAATGAACTATTCAACTAAAATGCTATATAAAACATTTTCTCTTCCATTGCATTTTTAAGCATTTTGTTCTTCCTTAGCTCATCTGGTTATGCCATCCAGATTAAAAAAGGGACTTTGTGAACTTTATAATTTGATAAAGTTGATGTTCTGGTGATGGGTTTGGCATAATTATGGTAATAAACATGAATTTTGGTTTTGGTCATTCATTAGATCCTTATTTGTCTGCAACATTGAAGATTGGCTGTTCCAACCTCTGCTATATTTTCTTAAATTAGTCCAGTTGAAGAAACAATCATTGCTAAATAGAAAAGAAGGCAAACGTCTTTATAAAGTGGAATATGTGTTTTGGCTGTCAGCTTAAAAGAAAGATTAATGTTCTTTTTTCTTTTTACCACTTTAAAAATAATTCTATATGCATGTTAATGAAAACTTTTAAGTACTTTATATCAAGATCGCTTGTACTCCTCACCAGAAGAAGAAAAATGGGTGTTTAGGTGAAAATCAATTTCCTGAAAGCTGGAAACTATTGGGGCACTAAAATAACAGGCAATTGCATAACACATTTCATCTCCCAAGCAATGTACCTTTAGGATCACTCAGAACTGAACCAAAGGCACTGATGACGACATCAGCTTTCAGTTGGACTATCTGGTCTTCATCTTCTTTCCATTTTCCAGCTTCATCTTGTTCTGTCCGAACAAATTGCATTGCAACAATTCTTCCACCTTTTACTATAACTTTCCGTGGGGAAAGGAAAGGTAAAAATTCACACTTTTCTTCTTTAGCCAGCTCCATCTAAAACAAAACAGAATGGAGGAAAAAACACTTGAAGATTTTTAAAAAATCTATACAATATTTGACTTTATTTCAAATATAGATGCTAACACATGTAATATTTAAGTCAACATGAAGCTTTTTCTTGTACCAACACTGAGTTTCCATTATCAGCTATTCACATTTGGCAAATCCCTAAGTCAAGGAGTCTTTGATTGGAACTGGAATGAAAGTTTATAGATCATGGCATCTTAAGATATTTGTCACATTCTAGGTTTTGCATGCCCTATTGTAGGTGATGTATGAGTTTTCTGCCTATAGTAGCCTGGTCTTCTTATGCTTTTATTCCTATAAATTAAGCTTTCTTTTAAATTGTGCCACATTTGAAAATAAATATTCCAATTATTAACAGGTTGTGCATATTGAAGCTGGAAAAAAGTCAATGAAGTGGGTGAGCCAATCTGTGCAAGTACAGATTAGAATAGTATGTAGAAGAAAAGAAAGCTAGAAAAACTGTGGAACTAAGAAATACTTTTAACAAATTCTTCCTTTTATAAAAGTGCAAATATTTAAATGTAAATCTGAAGAAAGAGAAACAAGCCCACTCCTCCTGACGAATTTCCATTTCTTCCCTGTCTCTTCTAAAATTTGTTCTGCCATAAAATGAGGAATAAGATACTCTGGTTTTTCATATCTATATAAAGATACTGATTTACATAGAATGTTAACATTTATTTATTTGATTATTTTCCACTTTGGGCGGGGGGATGAAGGTCTTTGTCAATGTAATCTGATCTAGTATGTTGACTGTTCTTAAAACATTTTTTTCAAAGTAGAGAAGTGCTATTGAAGATGCTTTTTCTATCCATGTGGAATCCAGGTGGATTCTCAGTAGGACCTCTGATGAGTGAAATTGAGAAGGTACGTGTGTGAGGTGTCAAATCAAGAGTTATGTGAGCTGAATAAAGATGGAAAAACTAAGAAATAAAGTAACTTGTTCAATGTTGGACTCATGTTTCAGAAACCTGTCAATACCCAGAGTTACCTAGTTCAGCACACATCAGAATCACCAGGGGGCTTATTAAAAGAGACTGCATGGCGCCACCCACCTCTGGAATTTCTAATTCTGAAGATTTGGGTAAGGCCTGAGAATTTGCATGCCAAACAAATCCTAGCTGATGCCCTGTTTCTGGTCCAGGGGATGCTCTTTTGTGAGTCACTGTCTTATTAGACTATAGCTAACTGACTCAAATCTTCAGTAGTCTATACCATGCTTTCTCAATGATAGTAATGTTGCCCCAAAGAGCTATAGCACATAAACAGGTACACAGCAAATCTATGGTATTAAATTTATAAGGGAATTATGATTAGGAAAAAGTACTTTAAAAGACTCCCAAGGTGGGAGAGAATATAAAATAAACAGTTTGGAAATCTTAGTCTATATATTTGCATGACACTATTCAGTCTATGTCTTATTTAGGTTATTTTCAAAGCATTTCCCTTTAAAGTCTTAAAAATTGAACCATGTACATAATTTATATATGCATTTCCCTTTTCATCATTAAATTAAGAAATTCATAATAGAAAGAATAACAGATATAGGGTGGGGTAGAGCAATTGGATATAGGCTCAAAGATAGAGCAATTGTGGGGCCTATGCAAAGCCCTAGGTTTCATTTGCAGTACCACAAAAAAAATAAAAATAAAAATAAAAATAAAATAATAGATATGCCAGTAGTAACACAAATCAGTGGTTCCAAAACTGGTAAGTCCTTAAAGAGGGAGATTATAAGTAAGTGAAATTAAATCAGGTTTCCAACGTGCTTCTACTGCTTCTTTGGGACAGGTTCCTTGTATGTAAGGTGGGGATAACAGTATCTAATTAACTAGTATGTAATGCTATTTAGAATAAGTCAGAAATGTAAAGTGCCTAAAAAAGGATTGGTCTATAGAACTCACAAATCAAAGTTATTTATACATAGTTGCTATTCTCTGAATTTACTTTTCCCACAACCATTCAAGTATTCACTGCAGCTTGGCATTGAGACTGTGTTTTCAAAAAAAAAAAAAAAAAAAAGGTAGTTCAATTAAAAAAAAAGTCTAAATAAATGAAGGACAAAGACAAATCTGAGACCCCTCTTTAATTTCCTATAAAATAAAATTGTATGATTTCTAGAAGGCAAACCATTCTTAAATAATTTGAATTACAAAATAAAAATGGTACCAGTATGTAAGATATATGTTCTGTATCTATTCTGTCATATTTGCATAATGTAACACCTTATAACTTATCAATATAAACAAGTTTATTGTATTTCCAAAATGTCAGGTGATGCTAAATTTTAATGATAATGCCACACTTGATTGAATAACAACATTAAATGTTTACGATTTAAATAAATCAATATACCATGTGTATTTATAATGGTTCTATTTTCTGTGGGGAACATAAAATATAAAACTATGCCACACATTTTTGGAGACTGATTTAGGGACTGGTTTGTACTATTCTAACTTTCTTGTGTACTAATTCTTACTACCTATTATTATATATAGATAATCTCATACTTTTTGAGAAATTGGTACTAAATTTGGGAAACAAAAATTAGGTTCAGCTAACATCAAAAACTTTTTTAAGATTTTAAAATAAAATCTTAAGATATAATAACAAGTAGGAATTTACATCAGCATCTATTTAATTAATCTATCTAATGAGATAAAAATTATAATATTGATAATGGGTTTTTAAACGTGTTTTATATGTAAATTTTCATCTTCACATTGAAGATACTTTATAACACCTAGTTTTTATTTATTAAAATATTTTATTTCAGAGGGATCCAAGATGGCAGTCCTGCATTCTGTGACACTCTGTGACCCAGGTCTCAACAAGTGGGAACACTGCTTTGCTTAGAGTTATAGAGGACCCCCTCCACTGCTAATCCCTGCCATGGTGCTGCGCAGGGTCCCAATCTCAGCATTAGAGCTGCCAGACTCTCGACTGGGACTACTCGCCCACACGGGTCTCAAGGGTACCTTAGTGGAACCACTGGCATCAGCACCAGCGTGCAGAATTCCCAGACACCACTCCCGCGCAGAACACTCAGTCACTGTCAACACGCAGGAACTCCAGTCACCACTCCCAAGTAGACCCCCATCTACCAGTGGGACTTCCCTGGTTGCCTACATCTTGGGACTCAGCAGCTACTGCCATAGTCCCCTACTCAAGATAGCCTGCCTGCACTGGGGAATTCACAGGCTCTGAAGAAAGCCAACAGCCACAACACTGCACACTACAGACCCATCTCTGACAGGTTCGCACAATGCTATCACCTGGCTCCACCCACCTGACCCAAAACCCCATCGCTGAAAGCAGCAGCCTTCATCTTGGGTCACCTCCATCACCATCTATAGCTGGGACAACAAGCTATTTGAAACACTGGATAGACAGGTACACATAGTTTCTAATACCCCCAATCTCCAGCAGCAGCCAACTCCGCAGAGTGGCTGCCCAATACAAAACAGCCCTCCACAGCAGGTGCGCAGCCACCAGAGTGCAATACACAAAAGACCTCTGGACAGAAAGGTTCCTAATTAGGAAGTAGAAAGGGAGAGGGTGAGGGAGATACACATTATAGAGTAATTTAGAGGCAAAAGAAACAATCAGTGAGGTGCATGAAGAGCCTACATTTTTGGAGCAAATTTTTACCATATGCACTAATCTCTTTGATATATAAAGAACTCAAAAATCTTAACACCAAAAAAATAATAATAATCCAATCAATAAATGGGTCAAGGAATTGAACAGACACATCTCAGTAGATGATATCCAATCAATCAACAAATATATGAAAAAATGTTCAACATCTCTATCAATTAGAGAAATGCAAATCAAAGCTACTCTGATTTCATCGCACCCCAGTCAGAATGGCTGCTATTAAGAATACAAACAACAATAAATGTTGGTGAGTATGTGTGGGAAAAGGCACACTCATACTTTGCTGGTGGAACTGCAAACTGGTGCAGCCAGTATGGAAAGTAATATGGAGAATACTTGGGAAACTGTGAATGGAACCACCATTTGACCCAGCTATCCCACTCCTTGATCTATACCCAAAGGACTTAAAAATAGCATATTACAGGGACATAGCCAGATCAATGTTTATAGCAGTAAACATTCACAGTAGCTGAACTGTGGAACCAAACTAGAAGCCTCTCAGTTGATGAATGGATAAAGAAAATATGGTATATATACACAATGGAATATTATTTAGAAATAAAAATGAATAAAATAATGCCCTTTGCAGGTAAATGGATGAAGTTGAAGAATATAATGGTAAGTGAATTAGCAAATTCCAAAAAACCAAATGTGGAATGTTTTCTCTGATATAAGGAGGTTGATTCATGATGGGGTTGGGGATTGGAACATTGGAGGATTAGAGGAACACTGGATAGAGCAGAGGGGTAAGAGGGGAAGGGAGGGCGCATGGGAGTAGGAGAAGCCGTGGAATGAAATAGACATCATTACACTAAGTACATGTATGAAGACAAGAATGGTGTAACACTACTTTGTGTACAACCAGAGATATGAAAAAATCTGCTCTATATTTGTAATATGAATCATAAATATAACAAATTAGAATAGACTAAAAAATAATTAAATTCAAACCAACTTTGTTTCTCCATTGTAACTAAAAGGACAATACAACACATTGAATAAGTATGCCTTTAGAGATTTAGTACTCAGCCTCAGACACTCTGTTTCTTTCTGACCTCACTTGAATACCAGTATACTGAGAAAGCATTACAGGCTGACTATTCCTTGTCTGAAAATTTAAAAACAAAATGCTGAAAAATCCCAAACTTCTGACCACTGACAAGGTGTCAGAAGTGGAAAATTCTATACATAACCTTATGTGTTGGTCTCAAAGTGTTTTTAGATATACTAAAAAAACATTATTTGAAATTATCTTCATGCAAAAGTGTTGTTTCAAATTACATTCAGGCTACATGTATGAGTTGTATATGAAACATAAACGTATGTCATGTTCAAACCTGGGTCCCATCCTCAGGACACTTCATTATGTATATTCAAATGTTCCAGATTTTTAATAAACCCCAAATCTGAAAAGCTTCTGGTCTTAAGCATTTCAGATAAGGGATACTCAAGCTGTAAAAAGAAACAGACTCAGAGATAACAAAGACATATTAAAGAAAGGCAAAGCTTAGCTGAAACCCTAATTTGGCTGAAACTAAATTGCAACTGAATTCTATTTGTTCTCCATTAGTAGGACAACTACAGAACACAGAGCATGAAAGAATGTGACTTATGATTCTAGTGGCTGTACATACAACAAGGCAAAATGGAACAGAAATGAATCTAGTCGTTGATCAAGAGGTTGTCTGACTAGATAAAGGCTGTGCTCAGTATGAAGAGATGAGTTGAGCTTCCCAGTCTAAGTAAGTGCAGAGATACTGTCCAGTCATGAAATATAGGAATTAAGGACTGGCGTTCTGAACCCAATGTTGTTAATGAGTTGATGAAGACTCTGTGAATCTAGAGAAAGTGTTAAGTTTGGAACAAAATGAGTATTACTTTGCAAAGTGGAGAAGAGAGACATAGAACACATTATCTCAGGATAAAAAGTGGAAAACTAAATATCACTTAGTTAACTAAGTTTATTTGCTAAATAGTAAACTCCCTCACAAAAAAACAAAGCGTGAAAGAATATCTAATTTAACTTTCTATCCCCAGTGTCCAGAAGTGATATTCAAATAATCAATAGTTGGTAAGAATAAGCAAATGGACACTCATAGGGATGCCAAAAAATCAGAATATACACTAGTCAATATGCCCCATGGAGGGGCATCAAGATAGAACACAGCTCAATCTATGTGTGTCTATCAAAATGATTGGCATAGAGTAGATCTTAAACAAAGTCTTATTTACCAGGAAAATGACAAATTATTATGAAATCTGGAGGATATTCAAATTAATGAAAGGACACTCATCTAGCATTAAATTGAATGAAAATTCAACCCATCCTAATGCAATTAAAATGGGGAATGCAGAGTCTTCTGCGTGGCCAGATCATCCTACATTGTGAGGATAAAAATATAAAAGAAAATGGTATTCCTCCTCAGTTGTCAGTTACTCAGCCATCAGAAAATGATAGAGCAGATTAATCAGTAGTTCTAACCACATGCAAAAGACTTAATGTTTTGTTATTCAAGTTGCATTAGCTATCTGTGAAAAATAATTCACAGGTCTCAGTGTTAGTGCCTTTTAACACCCAATGTTTTTCAATAGTCATTAGTAATCAGCAATTTTGATTTATGACACCTAGATTTTAGTTATTAAGAAACTGTGCAAATTTGGCATATGAGTATTTCTGTTCATGGAATGCTCACCTCTCTCTCTCTCTCTCTCTCTCTCTCTCTCTCTCTTTCTCTTCTCTTCTCTTCTCTCTCTCTCTCTCTCTCTCTCTCTCTCTCTCTCTCTCTCTCTCCACACACACACACATTTGTTTGATGGAGCCCTTTCTTATGAGGGACAAATGGTGTATCAAGCATACTTGAAAACCTTTCTTGTCCTTATCACTATTAGTAATCACTCAGGGGAATAAAGTAGTAAGCAACTATAAGGTTTCATTGTTTAGGTTCTATAAATCAGTTTGTCACTTGCTTTGCACATGGTATAAGGATGGTGGAAAAAAACCATTTTTCCTAGCTTTGATTTTCTCTTCAATATGCAAGAAAGATATGTGGTTGATGCTGAGTGAAATAAAAATAGTGTGCTATAGCATGCAATAACGATCATCATTTTAATGATTAACTTTATGTAATGTGATGATTTGGTCTGATTAATATTACAGGCATCATACTGTAGAAATTATGAAACAACTTAATTTACTATAATTAAAAGCATGATGTCAACTCATTTTTAGATTGCATATAGGCAAAGTAAGCATAGGTTATAAACTATAATGAGCAGAACTGAAAGCCAGCATACATTAAATTCTGGAATAACTTCTAATATGACAAAGTTTAAGAAGCAAAATGAAGAAATACTATTATTTGAAAAAATTATTCTCTGATAGCAATGCATTTAATAGTTTACCAATTCTGTAAGAATAGAAAGACTTCAAAAATGCTATATGGAATAAAAAATTTGGTAATCTTCTTTGGCCAGTGGTAATCCTAAAAAACCATTATCACATTTTATCAGTAAATTATTGTATATACTTAAAGCATTTATACCTATACAGTTCCATTCAGGCATAAATTTAACAAAACATTTATTAAGTACCTCTTATGTACCAAAAAACAATGTTAGGTGCTGCATTAATAAAATAATCCCACCTTTAAATATCTCCCAGATTAAGATAATAAGCCACTGTGTTCACTGTGATAACACGACAAAGAAACAAAACTATTTGCTTGACAATATTGTCAAATAATCCCTAATTTTCCACTAAAAAATAATGCAATGATGTTACAGGTTTTTTGAAAAGTTTTAGGTTAAATCTATTGTTGTTAGGTTAATGTACGGGTTGCATCCTTTTATCTGGAATGTGGCAGTAGCTTTTTAAAACTTTTAACCCTTTTTAATCTTTATTCAGTTCAGGGACTTAAGGTTTGAGAGCTAAACAGTGGGATTGTGGGTAACAGACTGACAGTTTATTGTATTTGCATAGTTATATTTGGTATTGTATATAGAATATGGCTACCTTTGTTAAATCTGCATTTTCTAACTATTAGAAAAGGAATGTGTAGTATAAATGAATTTTTTAATTATTTGAAACAGGAGTTTTATTTGCTTATATTAGGGCTTTGCCCCTTTTCTGTCTCTGGGGATCCTATTTAGAATCTGTTTTCTTAAGCACCAGTTAAATCCATTCTCTGGTACTAGCTAAAAATTAGATTTCTCATTCTGCTTAACAATTTAAATAAACTGAAATGTTTCTTTAAGAAATTACTTGCTTGACCAAAATTTTAATTCCTAAACCTTCTCCTAGGTTCATTTGTACACTTCCAAGATTTCTTACAAAACTTGTCAAGTCAGTTTAGGGAAAATCCTCTACTCTCAATATATGATCACACTTGGTACCTAATCTGGTTCCTCATTTCCTATGATACCTGAGGTGATGTCTGAGCACCTCATCCTGTCTTTAGAAAGAATCTGTTTTTTGTCCACTAGCCTCTCTGTGGCTAAATTCCTACTTGCTCATGCTGTGTTTGCAGTTAAACTCTCAACTAAGGTATATCAAGGGTAGACAGATATCAAGGATAAAGGTTTCTTGCTACACTGATTTAGCATAGGTCTTAGCTAAAACTGGATTTTACAAGGAAATGCAGAGGTGGGTCTTAGAGAAGGTTCAGGGACCTTAGTAAAGTATAGTCAAGTAAGAATCTTTATCTTGAGCACACATACTGTACTGTAATGGCACATAAAAAAATTCACACTAGTATTACAGGTCAAGAAAGGGCAGCCTAGATAAGGTACTATATAAGCTAACTGTGAAGCTAATCTTGAAGGATACATAGGAATTAATCTCTGGGAAAGAATTAGTTAACAACAAAATTCTGGTATGAAATCTAATCTTTCCTTTGGAGAAGAAAAGTATGTAGATGAGGTAAAAGAGATTAGCTCAAACATGAAAGTGACTTGGTTAACCCTTGTAAACATGCTATTGGGAAACTATTGACATTCTCAAGTGGGAGAGTCCTCTTTACTTGTGGAATGCTTTTGGTAGGGTATACCTGCTAGGTCAGGACTGCTGAGGCAAACAGAATGGAAAACAATGGGTTGAAGCTCTATATGGAGTCACATAAGGATATAACTGAATGTAAACTGGATGCTTCATAACTGAAGCAGCTCTTTTGTGGATGAAGCTACTCACATTATTTATGAATGACACGTTAATCTGGGGTAGAACAGATCCCCATTGGTGAGCCCGCATTTCCTCTCTTCTTTTGCCTGACACCTTGCATTTATTTGTAACCTTAAAATTATTTAAAAAGCTTGATACAAATTCTTTCTCTAATTCATGAGTTTGATTTCACAATCCAATCTTCTAGTTATCTTATTTCTCCAAAAGGAGGATGAAGGAAAGGTACCAAATTCTGTCCACCTATCAAGATCTCATCTTCCTTAATTTACTAAGCAGTTTTTAAAATATTTTATAATTTTGGCACATAGATTCACAGTAATAGGATACAGAAAAATTTGACTTATTTACTAATCTGTGGACAATACAAGCAAAATTGCAATAATTATTTTAACTATGCAAAAAGTTTGCTAAGTGGAGGTTCCTTCTTTTAGTAACTGCTATGGACTAAGTGGCTAGATTCATGATATGTTTTCACTTCAAACTCTTCAAAATGGAAGAATCTTGAACCTAAACATTTCTCCAAATGTGAGTTCTACTACACATTGGATAAAAGTAGTCCTTACCAGTTTTATTGTGTCACTGTTTGAGTGGTAAACCCCAGAAATGCAAAGTTAGGCCTACTTGAGAGGTTTAGAATGCCTTTGCACAGCTATCATAAAATAAATCTCTTCAAAGAAAATGAAATATTTTAAAACATCATTCGGTTATAATTGATGACATTTTCTTAAACCTGCCTAGCTCTTATTACTCCTCATCTTAGATTGTGCTGAAGTCAAGAATTCCTGGCTGCTATTGAAATATCTTATAGAATTATGTCCTACATATCTTGGTGTTTTCAAAATATCTTTTTCACTGGTGAAACACCAGTGAATTCTCTTCAAATCAGGATCCTGTCTTCTTCTTCAATGTCTGAAACCACTCTGATTTTATACCTTTTTTTAAATTAATTCTTACTTTTTAATTTATTGCTTGGTCATATTTTCTTTTTCTTTGTTTTCCCTATCTTCAGTTATCTTTTAAGAGACTGGAACCAAGGATAATTATTTTTAATGTGCTTTTAATATTAGTTTGATATTATATCATGAGAAACTAATGATTTTCACAGTTCAATTTTAAAAATAATTATTTATGTAAAAGGAATTGATAATTTGAGATACATACATGCTATGTAGTTTCCATATTTAATATTCACTTAAAGTCTTCCAAAGAGAATTTTGATGCCCTTAATATATTCGTTTAATCAACATATGTCACTGATCTGCTGCACTGAACTCAAGACTGTTTGATATTTTAAGTCAGATGCCAAGTGGAAAGAACCATGCATGGATGAAGACTGCAATTTAACTTAAGGGATGAATAAAAAATAATAGTTACCTTATGAGATAAGTTCTATACTAGCAGGAAGCATAAAGAGCCACAAAGCACAAAGGAGGGAAAAACTAATTTGTGAGGGAATTAAGGAAGTATTCAAAAAGAAAATGACATTTGGGCAGACCCATAATGAATAAATCCATCACTTAAAAATAATTTTTAAATAGAATGATAAGTTCTTTTTGATAATTTATGTATGGTTTTATTTTTGTCATTTGAATGGTATATGTTAACTGATGTATACTTAATAAGCTCTAAAAATTACATTTTAATATTTTTATTTATTAATCAGAAAAGAAGACATTAGAAAGCAGAATAAAGAGGGATTCTCATTTTCACAAAGAAGTTAATACAATAACAAACATTATTGTTAGATAGGCTTGACATATATACACACAAATACACACACATGCATACAGATATGTGTATATATGTATGTGTGTGTGTATATATATGTGTATATATATATAGTATATACATATATGTGAAATGAGATTTGAAAACATTTTTAAAAGGTACAAAGTTTCCAGCTATGCAGATATTCCTAGTAAGCATAAAACAATCCCACAGAATTTTGAAAATATCTTTAATAACTTTTAAAATACATAACCTTGAATGAGCACAAGATTTATCTGGCTTCTGACTTAGTTGCAGCATGCCCCATCTGAATTATCATAGATTGTCTAGAATTCTGACAACATCATCTGTCAGTTTCTTTGGTATATCCGTGTCTTGAATATGATAGATTTTAACTCACCAACTAACTGGGATACATTAATTGAAACTTGTTTCTAGTGTGATATTTATAGATACTGCAAAAACTTTCAATATAGAGTTGTCATTCCATGAAGAGAGAGAGCCTTCTTGTCCAAATTCTATATCACTCACATCTTTAAATACTAAAAATATAAAACTTGGGGAATGGAAGAAACACTGATGTATTTACAACACTAATTTTATAGATGACCATACTCAGACTAGAATACATAACCTTGAACTAAGTGCTTCAACTTTTAGTTAGTTTGTTTTTGACTATTTCACACTAATTTTTCATACCATATTAAATTGAGGGGGGGTAACTAGGATTGAACTCAAGGACACTCAACCATTGAGCCACATCCCCAGCCCTACTTTGTATTTTATTTAGCGACAGGGTCTCACTGAATTGCTTAGCACCTCACTTTTGTGGAGGCTGGCTTTTAATTCTGATCCTCATTCCTCAGCCTCCTGAGCTTCTGGGATTACAGGCATGTACCACGGAGCCTAACACTACATTGAATTTTTATAATTTTCATTGTCTTGGTATGTCATTCTCCTGTCATCATAAATATGAAAGATGTACTTACTATCTTAGTACCAGGGAATTCCCAACATTATTAACAAACTTTGTTTACCTAGAGAGTTCGTATGTATTTATTTGTTTGTTTTTAGTTTACTCACAGATAGCCAACCATACTAATATCTCTCTGATCACTTTCCATGAAGAAGAGCCACTCAAATGATGTGTAGGTGCCAAATACTGAAGAGCTGTTGTAATCAACACCCTTACAAAGTGAAATTAAATTTTTCAGTTTTAAGAGGTCATTTTGTAAAAATAATCCCAGTTTCATATTTCTTGTTATTGAATAAAAACTAGGAAGTATCAGTTATTTGCAGAAAAATGCATGTTTAGCTAACAAGATATACAGAATAAAACTTATAAAGCTTTAGCATGGTCATTTGATATTAAATCTTTCTGATAGAGGCCTGCAAGTCATGCCACAAGAGTGATCCATTATGGGGCCTGCTGGAATATATCAGAAGGATTCAGTGAAAAGGCAAGTTTTCATATAGAAATGTATTATTTCAGAGTTACACTAACAGATAAAGAAAAAAAATTGTGACAGCAAACAATCCGGTATGAGTATTCCTATTACTGTAATGATAAAGTAGCACGAATTATCAAGACACTTGACCCTCTGAATAGTGAAAAGATGGGAAACTGGTACATCAAAGTTAAACCAGTTAACACCTTGACAAACAAACAGGGGGAATCTAAGAGATCCTAAGGAATACTATAGAGACTCCATGACAATATAGGAGACTTAAGGCTCTATTAAATGTTGCTGCTGTTTGGAAATTGAACATATGTACAATAGATTCTTACAATATTCTTTGTGCATGGGGCATGATATTAAAACTAATTTTGTACCATATCCTTTTCAGTAATAATTAACAAGATCTACAAAATCCTTCTCCAACCTTAGTCTTTGAATTTATCAACTCAAGCAGGTCTGTTGAGTCCTGACCTTCATGCCTCCTTTTAGGGATTCCCAACCGCCTAAAGCATTCTTGCAGTTTTATCTGATCTGTCAACAGCTTTTAATACCAGCATTTTGGGGGATTCTGTTATCCTGTGAAATTTAATCTCACCTATTTAAGCTTGCAGAAAGTACTGGAGGGAATTATTAACAGATTTTTCCTCATCTTCTTAGAGGATAGTGCTGAGTGATTGGCTGGTTTCCCTAAGGACCCACGGCTGAGAAGCGCTAGTTTGTCAGTAGCATCCTATTTAGTATGTGTGTGAGGCCACAAGGGAGCCTGAAAGACATTTGGAATCAGAATTACATCAATATGCTGATGATGCCTCCCTCTCTTCGTTTCATCAAACCTATATCCTTTAGCATTAATGCTTTCTTAACTAAGATGGAAAGTGCATCCATACTGCGTACTGCTTATGGCTCTGATTAGACAGCTGGGAACTACGTGGATGATACATTAGAGCAGTGGACCAGCAGCATCAGCATCATCAGGGAACTAGTTAAAAATGCAAATTCTCAGGCCCACCCCAGACCCACTGAATCAGAACTCTAGAGGTAAGGTCTGGCAATCTGTGTTTAGCAAGCTCTTCAGGTAATTTTAGTGCACACTAAATTTGAGAACTTTTGCATTAGAGAAATTGGATGTCTATCACTGCAGAATCTACTGAGTAGTGCTACCTAGTTTTGAAGATTAAAAAAAATTGTGTATCCAATAATATTGCTAATATATATAATCTCAAATTATTCCATGTTCAATATAACTAGCCTCTGTAATAATTCACAATTGTCTCTAGAAGTTGAAAAAAATTATATTGTTCTATATTGCCCTCTCTCAATGAATGAGAAATTCAGCTTTGAATGATGAGAAATTAGTTTTGGACATATACATGATGACTTGCCTAATGATGAGGCAATTTAATAATGGAAAAAATATTTTACTTCCAAATTTTACTCAAGAGGCCAAGATGGTTAAATCATATATATATATATATATATATATATATATATATATATGGAAACTCCAAATGTCCCTGCTCCTCATTAAATGTAAAATATCCTAATATGGTTGAAGTATGCATGAGTTGGAATGGAAAACAGAAGATAAATTGGAGAACTACAAAGAAATTGGGTGGGTCCAATATTACATTCTTTATGTTGGTTAAAATGTGATCTAGGATACAGTCTTTCAAAATTCATATCTTGAAGCAGATATGTTAACCTTGACTTCCATTCTTCTGACTTCTTAGATTCAGAGTGGAAGCAACTACTGCAATATCTTCATCCTTCTTTGAATGTATACAAAATCAAGAAATGGCCATGATGGATTAAACCTGGAACTT
The DNA here is from genome assembly GCF_964194105.1 of Spermophilus citellus. NCBI lineage: Eukaryota > Metazoa > Chordata > Mammalia > Rodentia > Sciuridae > Spermophilus > Spermophilus citellus. The sequence goes on along the minus strand of NC_138191.1, from coordinate 53,966,696 downwards.
CTACAAATACCAGAAGTCTACAATCCTAAAAAAATATGTACATACTGGCAAGTGACCCAACCTTAAAATCCTGGCATACACTAAATTATTTAGTAATCTCACATTGAGAAATTTTGCATCAAATTATCAGATAAACTCTCAAGGGCCTGCCTACTGGTATGGCATTCATCCACCCTGCATGGCTGATACTAGAAACCTTGGGTACAGATTCCCTCCAGGAAATATTCATCCGCAATCATTTCTTGCACCCTTTCTATGGAGCACTACTTGTGGTAGGCAAAGAAGGAGATATGGGTGACCAAAAGAGATGATCATAAATCTTACTCTCTTGGAGATCAAGGTCAAGTAGTTTTAAAAACACGTAGAAAATGTGATTTTCTGTAAGCTAATAATAAAGAAATACCCCCAGATTTGTTCTTTTGGCTTTCATTAAGCTCCAGATCAAACTGAGTTCTACAAAAGCTCTACTGCAGGCTTGTGATCTGTGATCCCAAGGACCCACTTCTACTTCAGTACTCAGCATTTTAGTACTCAGCCCACTCAGCTCTGGCCTCCACTGAGCTACATCTAGATTCTCACGCTTTCCTTCCCTCAAGCTGGTCACATTGACTAATTGCCTACTTATTTATTAGCTACTGACCAGCCTCTTTGATTCTGACTGCCACCGCCTCCCCACCCCAGAGTAGAACTGTATAGAACGGTAATTTTAAAACTTAACAGATCTTGATGACTGACTGCTCAAAACAATCCCATGTTTTCCTCTTTCCCAGAGGATGAAAGCTAAAAACGCCTGATGAGTGCCTACAGGACCTCACCCAATACGCCACATACCACCCCTTCTTACCCTGTTGTAAGCACACTGACTTTCTTCTTCCCAGATGTCCAAGAGACTTCTTCAATCTAGAGTGAATGCATTTAGCTAGGCCTGGCAAGTTTCTCTTGAATGCAACTTACCTCAATTTCCCTACTTTCTACACTCAAAAAATCTCATCAGAGAGGACTTTCAGGTCACCCTGCATATGATGGTAAATCCTGCCTTCTCTTCTACTACCGCTCTCACCCTAATACACATACACAATCATTATACTCCCATATTAATAGTTCTTCCATAAAACAAATACCTTACAATATACTATTGAGGTGATAGTTCATTTATTCAGTTATTGGTTTTCTTTCCTCACCAAGAACCTATTCCATGATGGCATGAGATTCTATCTGATTTATTTACTGCTACATTCAAATTGTCTAGAATAATGCCTAGTATAAAATAGGTGGACAATAAGTATAGAATTAATAAATGAATAAATAATTAACCAGATCTACACTCTTAAGTAATTATCTGATCATTTTTTTTCTGTTTTTACTTTAGTTGGAAGACATAGCCACCTTTAATTTCTAGTTTCCCTTGCTCATAGATGATGATGATACATAGTGTGAAGTAAGTTTTGCCATTCAGGTTTATCTTCCACTTCAGACCCTCAAGGGTAAGGCTTTGGTAATGAGAACTTTCCTGATATAGAAATCAGATGAACAAGATTCATAATATTTAGCTTGAAACATATTTCACAGTTATTATTTGCCAGATCCTGTGGTATGCATAAAGATGAATAAGATTAGATCTTGTCCTCCTGTCCTCTTTTAACTGTGGAAAATTCCTTAACTTAATGGTACCTGTTTTCTTATTTGTAAATGATAAGACTATACTATTTAATGACTAAGAGTTTACTATAAAAAATTCCTATGATCAGGAGACCATGTTTGATTTTTTTAAGTGTAAAGGGGTAGATTAGATGGGGGAAAAACCAAGAAGAAAAGTGACATTTAAACACATCATTATGGCATTAGAGCAGATTATGCTAAGTGAAGCTAGCCAATCCTTAAAAAAACAAATGCCAAATGACTTCTTTGATATAAGGGGAGTAACTAAGGACAGAGTAGGGACGAAGAGCTTGAGAAGAAGATTAACATTAAACAGGGATGAGAGGTGGGAGGGAAAGGGAGAGAGAAGGGAAATTGCATGGAAATGGAAGGTGATCCTCAGGGTCATACAAAATTACATATAAGAGGAAATGAGGGGTAAGAGAAGAATAATACAAGTGGAAGAAATGATTTACAGTAGAGGGGGTAGAGAGAGAAGAGGAGAGGGGAGGGGAGGGGAGGGGAGGGGGGATAGTAGAGAATAGGATAGACAGCAGAATACATCAGACACTAGAATGGCAATATGTAAATCAATGGAAGTGTAACTGATGTGATAAAGCAATCTGTATACGGGGTAAAAATGGGAGTTCATAACCCACTTGAATCAAACTGTGAAATATGATATATTAAGAACTATGTAATGTTTTGAATGACCAACAATAAAATAAATAAATAAATAAATAAATAAACACATCATTATCCAAAGTATACGTATGAAGACATAAATTGGGTGTCAACATACTGTATATATAAACAGAGATATGAAAAATTGTGGTATATATGTATAATAAGAATTGTAATGCAAAAAAGTACATGTATAAAGAAATAAATTGGCATGAACATACTTATAAACAAAGGTATGAAAAATCGTGCTCTATATGTGTAATAAGAATTGTAATGCATGCCATGGTCATGTATTTAAAAAAATAAAAATAAAATCAGTAAAATAAAATAAAACCCAACTATGAACCAGTGGTGACTCTGATAATTTAGTGAGATTATTTTGTAATGTGACTAATCTACATGTGACAAATCACCTATTGACTATGGTTATAATTCTTGCCTAGTATAGAAACTCCAAGCATGTTCAGGCATTCTAAAGCAAATCAAATTCATAACTGATTTGAATAAAATGAGTAATTTATCTTTCTATAAATACATTTGGTTCTTGTTCTCAGAACTAATATCCTTTACAAAGCATTATCTTTCTCTAATACCATTAAAATTTGAGAGGTGCACAGTACATGTAACAGGCTGATGCCTCACCCAAGACTAGTCACCAGTCACCTGTCAGAATGAAGTGATTTTAAATATATGTCATTTTTTGAAAGTTAACTATTAAATGAATAGTGCTCACATTAGAGCCATTTAAAAAAAAATACACAGAAATCTCATTCTGTTTGCTTCACAGCAGAATGAGCTGACGAAGGGGTGTGTGTGTGTGTGTGTGCGTGTGTGTGTACAAGTGCATGTGTGCATGTGTGTATATTTGAATGAAGCTTGTAAATGTAGCTTTTGGAAAGTCCCAAATATTTCTAATTACCGAATTCTTCTAATATCCATACATATTATGATAAAAAAATATTCTTCAGGATATGAAAGACTTATCATATTTCACTGTTACTAGGTAAATAGAATATGTTCCAAGGATATTAACACTGATAAAAAGAAGCACTTGTATCGTGAAAAATATAAATTTCTCATTTTATCCAAATCAGTATTATGCATTTCCTTTGGAATGCCTGAATTAGAAAAAGCAGGACCAGTCTAATTATTGAGATTGGAGGAGTGCATATTAACGTTTTCATTTCCAAAAATCTGCTGGATTACAACGCCATATTTCCTGATGGTTCCATTTTACCTCCTCTGGGACAGCTCTTATATTAACAAAGCCTTTTCTGAAGACGATGAACACGCGGCGGGCTCCACAACGTAAAGCGGATGTTGCACAGTCAAAGGCAGTGTCTCCAGCTCCGAGTACAATCACGGCTCCCTGTATCGATGGCAATGGAGAGTGACAGGCGCACATTCCTGAATGATGAAAGGAAAACCCCATTTTCAAGTAGAGAAACCATTTCTGCATGACAGCTCAAAAGATACTTGTACTCAAAGCAGTGTAAAATTGCATCTTGCAGTTTTCCACGATGGAGTGTCACTATCAAATTATTCTGCTTCATTGAAAGACAGTTTTATTCTCATTTTAAAAATATGCTCATATGTGTAATTTCATAGTCAGCACCTTTAGCTTCTTTTTTTCCTTCTAGAAGGACTTCAACAATACATTTTGAAGAGTTCAGGTCATAATAAACTATAATGAATCAATTAAAACTCTCTTTATCAGAGTCCTGATAAATATTTTTAGCTTTGCATTAAAAATTTTCTGTTTGAAGAAAAAATGATCCTTGTGATTTGGGTTAATAATTTTCAGCATTTCATTAAATTACATTATATATTATCTTATACAATTTCTAACCTAGAGCTCTGCTATAGAGTACATTTAATATCTTTTAAGATTAACATGTTGAATAAGAGCCCTTTATGTAACTGAAGAGTTTCTGAGAAATATTTTATTGAAATAGCTAAAATAAAACTATCCCCCTTTACTGTTTTTGTCTGGTTTTGTCTGTAAAACTAAAAGAAATAAGACTAAGTGTCCATTTCTCCAGGGCATGTGTATAAAGATTTGATATCCATAAGAAGATACTTATAAAAAAGAAACGTGCAGGTGTTCTCAATTGGCTATCACCATATTATCAGATTAAATAAAATTGATGATAGATAAATTACTATAATTTTTGAAATGGCACTACAGATAGAATAAGCCTGTAATCTCAATAAGTACAATCATTGTGTTTGGAAGACTTTGTGTTTGGGATTAGACAATTGGCAGTAGGTAATTCTCAAGTATATGCTTGGTGCACTCTGGTCCTAATATGAAAGGGTTGCAGACACACAAGCACACAAGCATACAGTTCTTTAGAGGAGGAAGAAAGTGGAGATGGGGCACATCTTTAGCTGTAAACTTCCCCATAATTATTTAATATAGAAGTTTCTTGCCTTTTTAAATGTGGAGAGAAAGGTACAAGTTCCTATCATTTCCACAAGTAATTAGATGAAGGAATATCTCAGAAGTCTGTTGCTCAGACTTCTTCAAATATATGTTTAACGGATTGAGATCATGTGGTTCTGGAGAAAATGCTTCAGCTTTTTATCACCAAGACAATAAGTATAGTGGAGCCAGAGCAAAGCATGGTCTCAGCTCAAGCTGTTCTTGGAATGTGTGACAGGAAAGGGAGTCTGTCAAAATGTTTAGCTTTAACTTTGTAAAATTCTAAAAGTTCGAGAAGAGGCTTTGACACTTCTACTTTCATAGATGTTAAGATACATCCTATTTTTAAAAAGTCCCCCAACTAAAGCTCTCTCCATATCTTTCAATGTTTGTTAAGGCCTTTTCACTTTGAATAATTTTATGATGCAATTTAGATGTATACATCATACAACAAAAAGTCCTTATTTTAGTGTTTTCCTGAAAGAATGGAAAAATAGATAATTCTGGAACACAATAGTATCAGGCTTTAATTTTAAATTTTATGCAAGTATTACATTTTCAAGGGTCTATCTGAGATCTAAACAATTTTCTACCAAGCTCAGATTCAATATAAATTTATGATACTTAAAACAATACAGACAATGTCAAGAATAATAGACAATATGTCATACCTGGTTTACTGCCTTTGGCTACAAGAGGCAAAAAGTCTTTGGATGTGTAAAACCCCTGGTCCTGTGTAAGGCCTTCGAAGATGTGGTCTTTATTGGGTTCTGGCAAACCTAATTAATAAAGTTTATAAAATATCATTAGCAGTGACTTTTGAAACTATATATTAAAAGAAATATTAAAAGAAAGAAAAAGACTATCATTGAAATGATGTTGTTCTTAGAGAAAAAAGTTAATAAACAAATCAACATAAAAATGTGCATAACACAATCTAATGGACCCTAGATTATAGCTTTAATATAAAACAAAGAATTAATTTAATTTACCTATGTGCATATACCAATGGATACTGTGTTGGTATACGTACACATATACATATTATTTATAGTATTGGGAAAGTCAGGTTATGATAATTTCTCATGTCATAAATCAAAATGAGTTTAAGATATATCAAAGTACTAAGTGTTTTGAAAATACATAACAAAAGCTAAATAAAACCATGCATACATATTTATATAATTCCTAAATAAATTAGATCATTCTAAGAAATAATTGGAAGAAAAACAGCCCAAAAGAAAAATATGTATTTTAACCATGAAAATTCAGTCATTCCTACCTGCATTTCAAAAATTTTATAAAAAAATTAAAAGGCAAATGATTAAATAAAAAGTATGTTAACAAATAAAATATCATTGATATTCATAAAAGTTTTTCATTATTAACAACACATTAACGTTCTACCAAATATATAAAGTATGATGAAATTGAGAGGACAAATATATAAACAGATCTTAAGCAATGAAAATATTAACTCTATTAGACATTAAAGAAATATAAATTTTAAAAGAAGCTATTATTTCCCTTAATAAAAAGTAAAAGATTTTCAAAAATTAAACTTCACACTAAGGATGCAAAGAGAACTTCTCATACTCTTTTGGTATAAATATACATTGGTACTCATTTTCTAGAAAATAATTTTGAATATATTCTAAGAAAACATAATTATATGTAAATATGGTTTAATATATAAAAAGAATCAATTAAAAAAGAAAATGAGATGAGAAAATATTAGAATTTCAACTTAATGAGTAGATAAGTATTATTTTTAAAAAGAAAGTCAACAAAACACAAGACCATTATTAATATGAATATTTGAAAATATGATACATATTATAGTTCAAAATATATCACTGAAACAGAGAGGCTGGGGTTGTGGCTCAGCAGCAGAGTGATTGCCTAGCATTTGTGGGGCACTAGGTTCGATTCTCAGCACCACATATAAATAAATGAGTGAAATAAAGGCCTATCAACAACGAAAATATATATAGTAAAAAAATCAGAAGAGAAAACTGTATACACTATAATTCAAATTTTGTAAAAAACAAATGTATAAACTATGTAATCTGAATAGTGATTACTTATGATGATGGAATTATGGAATTGGATTTTTTAATTTCTTTATTTTATGAGTTTTCTACAGCATGCATTTGTCAAATACATACGTTACTAAAATTTTTAAAATCAAATGATAGCAGACTCAAATTGCTTTCAAAATATAAACAATGCAAATATCACCACAATCACTCCATGTTACAGAAGTGGGAAAATACTCACTTCAATTCCATAGACTTGGGGAAATACAGTTTAGTTTAATAAAATTGTCCAAAACTCATACTACCAATGGCTTATTTTAGAGAGGGAAAGCTCATTTTATAATTAAATGTAGTTGCTGGTGGACACAGAGTAATAAGGCCTAAGGATGACTTTGGTCACATAAGATGAGGAAGGTGCTATCTCTGATCAAAAGCTAAAGGTTCTTGTGTGTGTGTCACCAGGTATAAACCACTGCTGTCTCTTCAAATCAGACCAAACATTTTTTCTTCCCTAACACTTCTCCATTTCTTCCCTCAAAAGATGTTTTTCTAGATTACTTTAAGTTGTTTTGTTTTAAATATTTCTTTAATTATCTTGGAAGTTCAGATAAGTCATGTGACTTGCCTTGCCTTTGTTTCTGTACATATGAAATGAAGATAAGACTTTCTTCATTTTCCAACATAAAGAGATATTCCTTAGGTCTACTGGAAAAACACACATTATTATTCAAAGGTGTAGTGATGGATATCATTATTTTTGAAAACCTGGGGTGAAAGAGAGTTAAAAAATAGTGGAATATGTACTTGAAGACTCACTAATGACAAAATCATTTCTCTCGAAAGTTATTAAAACATGAATATAGCTTAAGCTATACTTGATTAGTCAAAAGCTACACTTGATTAGTCAAGCCAACATGTACATATGCTACGTATTAAGATGTAAGTATCTAAATCTCCCACTTCGACTTAACTTCACTACAGAGATGACATACTTTCTATACACTTCATGTAAAAGTACCAAGGAAAAAGAAAAATAACCTCAAGCGCTATACAATTTCAAGATGATGTGATAAGCAAAAACCTACAAGGGAGATCAAAAATAAGGCACAGAGAATGTAAGTGGCATCTCACACACACAACTAGTCACAGTTACAGCAGAGAGGGAGCGTTACATCTGTAATTATTTTCTACACCCACCTCCAAAATAACTGTTATCTGGAGAACTGCAATATGTCCTCATTAAATATATCACTGGAACCAGAAAATGACTTTTTTCTCTCACGTAGTGATTATTTCCCAAGAAAAATGCATTGATCAAATGTATTTTTTTCACTTGTATCAAGACCCTGAGAAGTACCCCTGAGTTTCCTGTTAATTTCACTCTATCATGCATTTGTCACTATAATGGATTTAACATTTACTGGGTCAGATTCTAACCATGAATGATTAAAAGGACACTGGTTAGATGTTTCTGACCTATGGATGTTGATTTAATGGAGGAAAAATGAGCCAGTAACTGGACAGGCTCATTATGGTTAAGTTATCCCTGCAGCCTGCTTAGCCACACACCATGTTTCTCTCATTCAAAGAGTCCTAAATTCTATGGAATCCTTCCCTCCCACCTTCGTAAGAGGTCATTCTTTGTGCCCTAGGACACTACATTGGAAGCTCTCCTCATAGAAACTTTAGTGAACCTATGATACTGTGAGGTAATCAGGAGCAGTGTCTCCGTCATCAGACAAACTTTGGAATGCAACCTTCCTCTCCCATTTGCCTGCTCTCCTGTGGAGTCTGACAAAGCTGTAGTACTCAGTTACTCAATCAAATAGTAATCTAGCTGTTGCTATGGAGGCCTTTTTAGATATGTTTAAAATCTATAGTCCATCAACTTTAATGAAATATTATCTCAATAACTAGGAGGGCCTTGTCTAATCAGTCAAAAAGGCTTAAAAATAAAACTGAGATTTCCCTAAGAAATAAATTCTGTTTCAAAACTGTAACATCAGCTCCTATATAAGAGTATGTGGTTTTGTGGCTTACCACAGAGTTTTGAGTTTTTAATCTCTCATAATTCCATTAGACAATTCTCTAAAAGAAGTCATATCTATCTATCCATTCATCCATCCATCCATCCATCCATCCATCAATCCTACTGTCTCTGTTTTTCCAGAGAATGCTAAACTTGAGTTCCTTAATCTCTTCCCTCTCCTACTACTTCATGTACTTTCATAAATGAATGATTATCTATAAGGAGATATTAATTTTATAATTATACTTTCAAAATTTCCAAATATAATCATTATAATTCTGTCACAGATGTGAGATTTAAAGAGAAATATATATGCATATGTGTGTATAAGTACAATTCATACATATTTAATTACTGATATATATGTGTACACACTTATAGATATGTATATAAGTATATGTAAATATAAATAATTGAGACCTGAACACAAGGAATGCTAAATAATCATTAGCTAGTAGCTTTATTTCTGTAGTTTATCAATTTTTAAAATGTCACATCCCATGACAAGAAAACAATAAAGCTTAAATCAAAGTAAAGTTTTAAACCTTAGTAAATTTAAATAAAGTTCTACAAAGCAAGAAAAATGAAGCAACCTGAAGTGAAATGTGAAAGATAATGAAACTTACAAATACCCATCTATCAAACATAGACTTCCCTGAGAGTAGGTGTCATATTAATAAATAAGGTATATGTCTATACTAGAATGATTTCAAAATGACACTTAAATGACTTTTTAATTCACCTTTCAGTGGGAAGAAGTGAGTTTGTGAATAAAGAAGAATTGACAACGATTTCACAAACAAAACAGCTCACACTATAAATGTGTGGTGTTCTTTGTCTTTCAAGAAGGCTAGGTAGAATTTTTATTCTCTTAGAATAGTTACTGAAGTTTTTGGTGTTTCAGCATGTACTTATACAAAGGAACCTCCTCTTAAGACTTATTGAGAAATGGTAATTGTCAAGCTCTCCAAAAAAGAAGGAAAGAAAATCCTGTTTGCATTACAGAATGTTTTCTTTAACATTAGTAACCAATAAGCTCGACTTCACATGCCTGGTAGGTACGAATTCATACACACTAACTCATTTGAATTCTCAAAATACCTCTATTAACACAACTAATGTCATTAGATCCCCATTTTAAATATGAGGAAATTGAGGCATATAGAAATTAAATAACCTTGCTGAGGGCCCCAGAACAATTTCTAATCTGGATGATCTAGATAGCTGTACAACTTATGTTTTAACTTCAAAATGTTACCTTTTCATGTATGGTTGTAACTAAGACTTGTTATAATGTGATTCTACAAAACTAGTGAAATCCAAATTAATCATTCCTCAACCATGTGTTCAGTTTCACTGTTAGGCACAGACTGTGTCTGCTACCAGGTTCCAATCTAGTGGTAGAAAAAAGACTGGCTTCATCTCTTGGCTGCATTTTTGTGTGCGATTATTTTCTCTAGCAAAACTCCTTTCTGAAATGTTTTCCTTCTTAAGTGCATTCCCCTTGGGTATCTGTTGGTTATTTTTCAATATTTGATATTCTTTGAAAAATGTATCCCTGCTTTGTTTCCAAAGCACCTCCCTCTGAAGCAACTACAGAATAAATAACAGCACTGCACATAGTAAACTATTTCCTTGTGCTCACATCAAGTTTTACAGAACTTCAATTAACATTAACAAGATATTAAATATTCTATTACATGTTATCATCTAGAAGGAATAAAGGAAGAATAAGCTTTTAAGGATTAGCCTTCATAGCTGTGGTAGGACATGTATAAGAATTACTCAGATTCCATAATGTCTGCTTCTATTATTTCACTGGGTCATTTATTCAGTGTTAATTGAATTGAGCAAGCATTTATGTGGCCTCTTGTTCTTGAAGGCTTCCACTTGAATGACAGCTAAGCCATCATGGGAAAGAGTCATTAGAGAGACCTATCTGTGGAGACTGCCTCACAAATCCCACAGAGGAGGAGACAGCACAGACCACTGAGAAACTGCCTCAGGATTCTGGCACAAGGCTGCAGCTGACAGAGATGGCTGGTGCTCCAGTACTGAGTGCTCTCCACAGCCACATCAGTTCTCCATACTTCACATGGGAAGAAGTTCAGTAAGATTTTAGTAGACAGACAAAACACCTCAGATTACATGACTACTCTCAAGTTGACCAGATGAAAACAGCAAAATATAGCTGATAGGAAATGTCATACTTTTTTCATATTTCAAAATATTCTTGGACCCAAGATCTTACTTTCTTTTTTTTCTTTTTGAATAATCATACAATATTTGTATTTATTGATAGAATAAAGTATCAGAATTCAATGTGCAATGATCAAATTGGTGTAACTGGCATTTATGTTTCTTCAAGTATTATCCTTTCTTTTTTCTTTTCTTTTTTAAAATTATTAAGTACTATCCTTTCAATTAGGGATATTCAACGTCATCTCATCTCCTCTACTTATTCTAAATGTATAATAAATTGTAGGCCATACATATACTACTATGATATAGAACATGAGAAACAATTCCCCTAGCAATATTTTAGGATCTGCTATTCAACTTCTCTCTGTTCCTACCCTTAAACCTTCCTAGCCTCTAATGACCTCTGTTCTACTAAGATCTTAATTGCTTCTCAAAGCAAACACAAACAATATTGCAATTAACAACAAACCATTCGGATGGCTGTATAAGATGTTCAAATATAACTGTAAAATTATAAATAAATGAAGATATATTTATACATGTATTAGGAAAGATTCATATATCAAACTCAAGTTGGGATTACAACCCTTTTAAGGGCATACATATTCCACAATTCCATGAAGGAATACAAAATTTTTCACCATCACATATGAAACACTTATGTGACTTAAAGGATTTATATTTTTCTTCCAAATGACAATGTGCCATATGGGTTATCATTCTAGGATCCATATATTGATTAGAAAGAGAACAGATCAATATTGCTGTATTGTGATTTCTTTTTCAATAAAACTTGTCTTCTCCCTGATACCCTATTGTAAATATGGTTTCTGAGTGTTCAGACTGAATTCAAAATAATGAAGTGATTCAATATGACACATATGAAATTAGATCACCATGTATCACAATAATATTCATTTCATTGATTTTTCAAATCCCTATTAAACATCTGTTTCATGGAACTTCTGGCTAATCTCTTTCTCTCAATGTGGCCACACACATTAATTGTGCATATCACACAATTGGTTAGAGCATAACAGGATAAAGACTTTTAGAAAAACATTATGAATGGAGTTACCACTTCAAACCATAATTTTTCCCATTACACAAGGTATTTCTGTACAGAAACATGTAACAATAATTAAGTCCAGAATCAAATGGAGTACTGAGCTTCTTATACAATTTAAAAAATCTTATAGATGCTGAATTAAAGACTTAGTTTTGTATTATATTTTAAAAAGCAGAGAAATGTACAAAGCATTGGAGCAGAGAATAAAATAGCCAAAGGTGATTATTTTTATAAAGTTAAGAACAAATGTATTTCAATTAGCTTTCATACTTCATGTAGAAAATATACAGAAATTCTATCATAACAATGTGACTTTGTACATATAGGTAAAAAAAAAAGATATAAACATAATAACACAGCCAAGTATTTACAAATACAGATACATATGAAATAAATTGAATATGAGTCTATTTTACTTTCCTGACAAATTATTTCTATACTCAGGATTGATCTCTCTTTAGTTTTATCCATTGAACATATGAGATAATCAAATAAACTAACTCTTTGGGAAAAAATTAAAAATGAAATTTTTTTTCTTTATAAATTCATAGCATTCTAATTTTCTTATAACTAGCATAGTTATTTTAATAATTAAAATTTAATTTTAACATAAACATTAGGTCTATTAAAATCCCTTTCCTAGAATAGATACATTAATGTAATTTAGATATCTGCCACAAAATTACACTTAGTCCTTGGAGTTTTGTTGTTATTTATTAAAGTGTGCTTTGTCTCCTGGGCCTTTTCTCTTTTATTTCCTACCCTTCTTTTCTTTCCTTTTCTCTCTTTCTCTCTCATTTGGCTTTTTCTACAAAACAATTTCCTTACATTTTAACCCCCATATTGTGAAGTGAGGGTAAGCAACTACGCAAACAATAGGCCTTAGGCAAAGGTTTTCTCTTAATGACTGAAGTTCTTAGATGGTGCTAGGAAATTACTATTTAGGACTGTGTAAGTATACTATATTCCAAAGTAAAGAAATCATTAATAATAAAATACTAAAAGGAACAGTTATATTACAAAATAAATCTACCAGGCTTACAAAGAAAACAAATTTGCAACAGCCACCTGCTGTGGAGATGAGGCAGTAATCTCAACAGCAGGAAATAAAAGGGAAGAGAGGAGAAAAATACAAAAGCACAGACATTAAAAAAGTAATTAAAACACTTATCTCCATCGACATACATAAGGAAAAAACCCTCAACCAACCACCTAAAAACATACTCTATTGAACCGCACAGCAGGAAGCAACATTAAAGCTGCCACCATAAACACACATTTTGCAGAAGGAAGAAGACCCCTTTAAAAATGTAATCTCAAAAGTATTACTAATGTGTTAATCACCAGTAAATGTACCACACATTTGTTCTATTGTATTAGTTACTTTCACAAAGGTATTTTTAAAATTGTACCTCTATATTTTTTATTCAAATGAATTCTTAAATACAGGCACTGGTACCCTCTTTATTTGTAACTGTTCTAGTGAGTTCTGCAATAATATTGTGAGACTTAAGTATTCTCTATATGAAAAACTTTATGTAATAATTTTTAACATAATACGGATTTAGATAATGTATTTAAATGGTTTCCCTTAAAGCAAAAATAATTTTTGCTATAGTGCTGCAATAAAATAAGGTGAAACCCAATGCAATAGTTGGTGCGATGTACTAAAACTGAAATGAAAGCTAAAAATCATTCTGAATTACCAAAGTATGCTCTTGCCTTCAGAACTCTGCAAAGGGAAACAATGTAAGCCTGAGGAAGGGAGCCAGTGGCAGGCTGTAAAATAAAGATCAGGTGTCAAATGAACTTGGTGACTTTCAGCTGCTGGAACTTGCTTTCTAAATCTATGTGATTGTCCAGGCAATGAGACCTCTTCTAATGGACTCCTGACTCTCTTGCTTATATAGCTGTAAATCCAAACCCAACACATTAAACCTGAAACCTCAGTTTCCTCACCTTTAAAATAAAACTTCACATTCTCATAGAATTCATAGGTGGGCAAGTAAGCATATTGTATCTCTGTACTGTTGAAACAATTTTATATGTAGAAAATAATTCATGAGTATCGATATTGGTCATGCCACCCTGCAATTTTTTTATCTTATGATGATACTCATCACTTAGTGTCATTTCAATTACCCATTTTTCTCTTATACCTTAAATAATAAATTTCTGTGCAAATTTCTTTTCTCTTACTCTAAATCATTACTGTAATTTTATAAATTTTCCAAGAAAATACTTATCTCAAGAGATTTTATGAGAAATATATATAGGAAAAATACTAAGTTATTTCCATGATTAAACATATTCAAAATGCACTTCACCATATTGTTATATAAGAGACCTGATATGAGAATACTTTGGTAGGAGTTCGTAGCATTCCACAGGATAATGCTTTTCCAAAAGACATTCTTGATGGCACATGTGGGCAATGATTCCAGAAACTGTGGTTAACTTTCTTGAACTTTAGTTTGCTCATTAACAACATACGTAAATTATCTAGAAATGGAATTCTTAATCTTGTCTGGGTTTTTCAGAGAATCTAAAAAGTATGAATTTTCTTGTGCATGTTCATAGGAGGCCCATGATTTTTCATTATATTCTCTGAGGCCCCATGACTCAAACATTTCCCCAACTCTAAGACTAAATCCATTAACAACAGACCAAGTGTCATTCCAAGTGCACAGAGTGTGGTTGTAAATGTCAAAATGTGAAGTATTTATAAATACCTGACAATCACGGCATACCATGAGTGGAGTTTATGCAGAATTCAAAAGTATAAGAGGCCTAGTATAAGGAGAAGCAATCAGACATAAATATGTTACCATCACTATTTCACAAAATCTAGCTGTGTAACCTTTAATAGCCAGTTATTTAATTCTTAATTTCCTTGTCTATAAAACCACCCTGTGGGGAGATTAATTGAGATAATGTATCTCAATAATATGATTATTGTTTAACACAATGACTAACATATGGAAAATCCTAATAAATAAACTAATTTTATGTATGTTAAATTTTAAAATTCTATAACTTTCATATTTATGTCTTCCTTGATATTTTTTTCTTCCTTGATACTTAAAACAACAACCTTAACAACAGGCACTTTTAAAAATTTGGCCCCAATTGAAATATTCTTAAATCCTGGCAATGATCATATAAAACTTAGTAGATTCAATGTATAAATCATTACTTATATAGCTCAATTTTATGGAACAAAAATATAGTCTATCACATTCAACTTTTAGATTTGGATACCTGTTGTGATTTTTTTCTTTTTTAAGAAAGAGGATTAAGATAAGTTGGAAATAGAAATCTTAGCTGTTTATTTAACCCCTTGGCCATTAATACTTATTGAGTGCCTACTGTGTATGCTAGACAACATGTTAGGCTCTGGAACATAGGATAAATATGTCCATTCTGGTATAATAGAGAAAGGAATATGGAATGGAATCAACATGTAGAATGGAGTAAGATACATGCTAGGAGAAATGGCTGTACTGAGTGTTATAGGAGCTGTTACAAAGAGCACTAAGCCTGGACCAGATACAACCACTCAAGCTGAGTCCTGAAAGATGAAAGTCTGTAGTTGCAGAAAAAAGGGAAGAATGACCAGCATGTTCAAGGCATGAAGGAGTATGAGTTCAGACTGACTAGAATTAGGGTACAGACAGAGGAGATGATAGGGGGTAATGGGAAATAGAAAAATGTGAAACTTAATAGATGGGCAGAACCCTGACCATGAAGGGCTATTCCAGTCACACCAGGATGCTTGGTGTTGGGTGCAGAGCAGGCTGAACAGATGCTGGCTGCAAGATAGCCCACACACTCAAACCCCCCTCTATCTGGTCCTTTATCACCTGTTTGTGTCAAGTCCAGCTCAAGGCTGAGCACTCAACCCCACTTGGGCCAACAAGGCAGCTTGCAGACCCAGAGGCCCCATTAGATTTGGGCTATAAAAACTCCCTCCTGTCAGGCCCCTCTCTCTCTCTCTCTCTCTCTCTCTTGCTCTCTCTTTCTCTCTCTTTCTCTCTTGCTCTCTTTATCTTTCTTGCGCGTGCTCTCTGTCTCTCTCTTGCTCTTGCTCTCTCCCTGTTCATCTCTTCTCTTCTCTCTCTCTCTCTTTCCTTCCTTCTTTTCTCTTTGTTGCACTACTGCAATAAAGATCTTTTGGTCACTCCCGAGTGTTGTGGTCACTTTCCTTTCACTTGGGTTTTACACTGAGGAGACATTTCAGAAAACAAGATATTCAGCTGTATATTTAGCAAGGACGAATGAGCAGCCTTGAACAGAATTGATGTGCAAGTCAGTGAGAATGGAAGGAGTAGATCATGTAAAGGGATGCAAATCCAGATAAGAAAGAAATGTTGAGAGCCACAGTTTAGTCAGAATGACACCTGGCATTTTTGCCAGAGGGAATGGTTGAAAGGTGACCCTGCTCAGGGATTAGGGCGGCTCTGGGGATTAGGGCGGATCCTGCTGGGAATAGGGCGGCTCCAGGATTAGGGCACATCCTGCTGGGATTAGGGCAGATCCTGCTGCCTCGGGCGCCTCCTACTTTGGAGTTCCCCTTGAGTTCTTGGGAGGTTCTGGGAGAATTGGTTCACGGAGCCCGGTGGAGGCAGTGTGTTCCTGGGAAGTGTGTGTAGAGTTCGGTGAGAGTTCGGGAATAAAGGTTGCTGTTTGAACCTACAAGGCTGTGTGGCGGCTCCGTTATTTTGTGCCCAGCCAGACTGAGGCAAAGAAAACTGTACTTCTTGGCCTGGATTATTAGTAGTGGCCACTAGCATGGCATTGCAGGAGTGTCTACAGCCCCAGTATATGCACAACTTACCCTCCTGGGGCAATAATTACACTAAAAGATAAGTCATTTAAATTATGATGTTTATGTTAAACAAGATATTAAGGTGTGAAATGCTGATTTTGAATGAAATTTTAATACTTCAGATAGCATTTGAAACTGTGTCCCCATACTGTCCAGAGGTATGTTTTCTCTCTCTCTTTTCCTATTACAGTAACTTTAATAGGAAAAAATCAGCTCATACTAAGATAGTAACAGTGGAAGTACAGAGGCATAAAAACATATTCATATGATATTTCAGAGTTAGTTTAATAGGAGTTGGCCTCAGTGATTTTAGAAAGTAGAAGGGATGGCAAAGTCAGAGCTGAGTCTTAGTTCTTTGTTTTGGTGAGTTTCACAAATGACGTGCTTGACTGTGGCTCAGTATAATGGAAGAGGGGAAGATTCCAGGGGAATACTGTTGTTTTGTTTTGTATGTATGGAGCTCAAGAAACCACACCAAAGCTAAGGGAGGGAAGAGGAAGAGGAGTTAAAATGGATATTGTTTTAGTCAGATTTTGCTGCGGTGACTAAAAGAACCATCCAGAATAATTGTAGAGGAGGAAAGGTTTATTTGAGGGCTTATGGTTTCAGAGATCTCAGTCCATAATTGGCAGGATCCTTTCTCAGAGCTCCAGGTGAGGCTGAACCTATGGTGTAAGAATGTGGCATAGAGAAACAGCTTACATGGTGATCAGGAAGCAGAAAGAGACTCCACTCACCAGATACAAATATATAGCCCACAGCCATGTCCCCAATGAAACCTTCCTCCAGCCACACCCCATCTGCCTCCAATTCCCACTCAGTTATTCCCATCAGGGAGCACACCACTGATTGGGTTAGGGCTATGACCCAATCATTTCTCCTCCAAACCTTCTTGCATTGTCTTACATGTGAGCTTTTGGGGGACACCATATCTAAACCATAACAGATTTATTGAATAGGGATTAATCAGAAAGAAGAGTAGCAAAGAGTGTTAAGAGGCCAAGAGAAGAAAATATCCATTCAAAATTTCATGTCTTAAGAAGAAAATTATAAACAATTTTTTAAAAGTAGCTAGTACATAAAACATATACTCTAAATCATAAAGAAAGAGATGTTTAAAGAAATACTTTTGATTTTAGATTTCATCTTTCTTGATCTTTTTTAAGTACTGGGGGTTGAACTCTGGGGCACTTTACCACTGCACTAAAGCCCCAGCCCTTTCTTATTTTATTTTTTACTCTGAAGTAGGGTCACATTAAGTTGCTTAGGACCTCACTAAGTTGCTGAGGCTGACCTCTAACTTGCCATACTCCTGTCTCAACCTCCCAAATCACTGGGATTACAGGCATGTCCCACCACACCTGGCTCATATTTATTGATTTTTAAGCATACCACATAACTACTGACCTATAATCAATTTTAGAAATAATATAACCAAAGCAGATTTGTTGAAGGTAACTTTTAAACAGAGTAAGTCCGCCTTCTGTGTCTGTGGTTTCTGTATCTGTAGATTCAACTAATCATGAACAAAAATTATTTTTTTTTCTAAATTGCTTTTGTATTGAACACTTAAAGACATTTTTATTATCATTCGCTCAATAATACAGCTGTTTAATGTATTTACATAATGTTCACATTTTATTAGGTATTGTGTATAATCTAGAAATGATTTAAAGAGTATGGGATGGTGTATGCAGGTTAAAATGCTATGTTTGTTTGAGGGTTTTACATAAGATTATAGACTTTAGTGTCTACAGGGTGTCCTGGATCCAATCCCCCAAGAATACCTAGGAACAACTACATTGGTAACTATGAACAACAATTTAAATGAGGAAAATTGAAGTATACAGGGGGAATCCTATAATGATAGCCACACCAGAAAGCACACTAGTGTGAACATCAGCCAAAGTTTGGAAAAAAAGTTTTACCAGAGAGAAAAAGTCACACACCTTCCCTGGAATCTGTGTTAATGGAGAATATCCAATAGTGCATTTTCTTATAAATAAGAATTAGTCAATAATGACAACTCCATAATAATTAAATTCTGATGGCTAATAGGATACATACACACACACACACACACACACATAACTTATCGAGAATAATATCTGTTTGATTAAAAACAACTATCAGAACATCTTTTCTCATACCTTTAAAGAAAGCATCAAACTGAAACTTTAAAAAAGGAAAGTGTTATTTCTCCTCTAAAAATTCAAGTCTTCTAGACAGGAAAACTAGGAGGTCAAGGTGACAACAGGTAGGTTTGCTTAGTCCCTCACTTACTAGCCTTATGATGTGCAGTGTAGCAGCATACCACCCTGTGCCCTGGTTTTCTCACCTGTAACATGAAGATTTTAGCATCTACTGCCTTCAGCTGTTTTGAATACTCTGTATAATAACACATTTATACAGAAATGAAAAAATTAATTAATATTAATGGAAATTATTTTCATTTTAAGTTGGAGCACATTACACAGGCAAGTAGTATATTCTTCTCTTTTCCCAGGCTTAGGAAAAGAAGCTTGTAGTGAGCAGCATGGTGGATAAATTAGGGAGATCAAATTGAGATCCTGGGTTACTCTTTGGAAACTAGTTAGATTCCTTATGAGGTACATAATATTCACTTATTCAGGAATTAAATTATACTCAAAAGTACCTGAATCACTCTAACCATAGTACATAGAGCATACATTTGACATTATCAATAAAAATCTCTCAATTTTAAGTCAGCATGCAGTAATAAATTACTTCCCAAATGCCTTTGCTGAAGTAATGAACAGAGCATTCAAGCTCCCCCCCACCCCCACCTCCACCCCACCCTGGTTTATGAACAGGTGATTTCTATTCTGATCTTTCATTTTAGGAACTTGCTATTTTGTCAGTGTTTTCTACAGATTATAAAGAAAAAGATAATCTAGAAAGTATTTTCACCAGTAAGCATCTCAAATACAAGTTAGACCTGATAAAAAGTTCAGTAATAATATATATTTTAATAATTTACATGTATATAGTGTTTGATTACATAAAAAGTAGTTCTAGTATATTTGAGCCACACTGCAACTCTATGGGATAGATATCTTTATGCCCATTTCTGGATAAGCAAACTGAGGATCAAGCACCAAAATAAGCTTTCTAAAATCTCATAGCTTATGAGTGGCGAAGTCAGATTTCAACCTATTAAAATGCTTAAATCTAGTAGTTCCTTCCACCATTCCACAAAATATATATCAGAGCAACATATAATCTGTATTCTTAGGGAGAAAAAGGAACGTTAAACTAGTTGAAAATTTGTCATGCAATGATCTGTAGTGCCTTAAATTTTCTGAATCTTAATTCAGTATTTTTACTCACAATAAAGAAAAAAATGCTTTAAAGATTAGTAGGTAATTATTCACATATCATCCCACCTACACTACATTTTCAAATGATTTGGGGTAAACTATGCCTACTTAAATTTAAATGATATTTTGTAAAAGTATCTTCAAAGCACTGTTCATTTGTTTAAAGCATGGATCTACAATGACAAACCTATCATCAATTCATTTTGATGAAAGGGTAATAATTAAAGCATTATTTTCCTTCTTTCACTGCAAGTCATTTGACCTATGTTAAATCAAGTATCAAATTTTCATTCATTATTTCTACACGAAGGCTTTTGCCAGCTCAAAATGTATAAATCTTCATTTGTCAAACCTAAACTATACCTGTTCCAGTTGCTATTAGGGCTCATAGCTCATATCCCCTAAAAACAGCAAAATACTGTCAAGTCACACAACCTCCCCAACAGCCTCAGATGACCCCTGGAATCAATAATATTTGTAACTTCTAAGTGCACGGTTAAGGAGAACAGAAGGCAAGCGCTGTCCTCGTTAACCACATTGAGCTGTGATTCTACAGCTGACTCCCTCGAGTGGCCTGTGATCAATTTTAATCTCCTGACCAAGAATAAAAGAATGCAGACTCTTGATTCTGGATTCATCTTGAAAGGAGATTATGGATCTATATGTCTGTGGTGGGAATGAAAGATTTAATTCAACTGGCATTCCAAGGAAGAATGCATCTGAACTATCATTCCTCCTCATTACCATTACCGCTTCCAGGTCCTCTATTGACATAACTAAATATTGAAAAATGCATATACAATGAGTTAAAAAGGGAACATATCCGTGTGGGCTTATGATCATGGAACTACAGGAAAGACCCCTTAGTGACTTATTTTATTGCTACATGGTTCAGGATGAAATCAGTTTCTCTACCTCACATTTCTTTATAAAGAGTACAATTTTGTGCCAAATTTTTTCATGTGAAATTCTTAATGTTTTACAGCAATTAAAGAAGGTAGCATTACTCAAATCACAATTAACTGTTTCCAAAATGCATATATCCCTATATATTAGTGTATTGGGGGGTTTTAAAATGCAAATTGACTGTAATGTCAGAGAAAAGATCACTAATTTAAGTATGCTTTGTATCTCTAAGACCATGTCTCTGTATATACACATAGACATAAATGATAATGCACATTCATGAGTATACATATAATATTATTTTTCTATAAACATTTAAAATAATGTTTCGTTATTACAGGGAAATTGTATTTAAATTGTCCAAGGAGTTTTCAGGGACAGTCCAGGCTACTGTCATTTGAAAATTCTGTAATTACTAAGAAATAGCTTTCTCAGTCCATGGAAGTTCCCAACTCCATGTCATCCACATCATAAACACAACAAATACTTATTGAGCATTCACAACATATCATGTACTATGCCAGACAAAAACAGCACAGTGGTGACAAGCAGGGACTCTGGGGCCAGAGCTTTAGTTGGATTCCTGACTTGGCTCTTTCCAGCAGTGTAATCTTGAGCAAGTTAATTTACCACCTTTTTCCACAGGTCATTCTATAAAATAAGTATAAGATCCTTAAAAGCACTGAGCTTATTGGGGTTTTACTAATGATTAAATGAGAAAATATTGTCAAGCCTAGAAGTTTTGTGTACCAAGGCTCACTAAATAGGTGTTAGCTATAGTACAATGTAACCTGCTTCACTCATTCATTCCTTCATAAACATTCATAAAGTGATCCAGATGTTGCAAGAACTGTGTTAAAAAACATTCTGACTCCCCTTATATCAAAGAAGACATTTGACATTTGTTTTTTAAGGATTGGCTAGTATACGGGATAAAAATGGGAGTTCATAACCCACTTGAATCAATCTGTGAAATATGGTATATTAAGAACTATGTAATGTTTTGAACAACCAACAATAAAATAATTAAAAAAAATAAAAAAATAAAATAAAAATCATCTTTACCACAAAAAAAAAAAAAATACATTCTGACCTTGCCGAGTTGTTTAACTTCTGGGAATCACCATCTCATTTGCAAAATTAGAATCCTAATATTTATCTTGGAGAACTGCTATGAGGATCAAATGATATTAATTAGTTAAAGTGTCTGTCATATCAACAGATATATATGGGGGATGCCAACAAATGTTTATTAAATAATAAATAAAAAATGAGTGAATCAATAGATGGATGGATATGGATAGTGTTAAGGCAGAAAAGAGATGAGTGAATCAATTGGCTATCAGATCAAAGCACAAACTGATGGTTAAAACTTAAATATCACTAAATTTAAAAACTAAAGTATAACAGGTAAAAAGTTTTCATATGAAATCCTGGAAAATCCTATTTCCTCCAAAATATAAATCAGCATCCAATGAAAATGTAAAAGATATATTTCTATATTTCTTTCAAAAGAACTGGCTTATTTCTTTTGATTTATCATGTGACATGTTCGTATAGTTCAAAAAACTCAAATTTGGCAGGAATGGTCAAAACTAATAAGGCAAGTTATGGGCTATTTACCAGGCAGGATGATTTATTTTATGACTTCATTTGAAGACACTAGATGTAGCCCTCAAAAAAAAAAAAAAATTTGATCAGTTTGAAAGTTTTTGAAAAGAAAACAAAACAAAACATAAAAATGGAAATCATTTGGACATTTTCATTTTTTTAAAAAAATGACTCTGCTTCAAACAACAGAAATAAATTAGTAATTGAATCTGTTTCTCTAGGCATATTTTAGTAATCAAAGTTATATTTATTCTGTCTCACAATGAATATTCATCAGATAGTTAATCAATATTGATTTGAAAGTACAGTATATTTTCACCTGTCCAGTGTGCCAATCCAGTTCAATGTACTCTCAGACAATTAGTTTTAATGAGCTGTCACGATGAAGACAATATCATCAGCTGTTCAGTTTTTTCCAAAGGTAATACCATGCCAAATTAAGAGACAAAATGAGAAAGAAACTAGTATTATACCAGCATCTTTAATGATAAAGAAAAAAGATAATGGTGAATATCAAACCTTGCCAACTAGTAAAGAGAAATATGTTCAAGCATAGAACACCAAAAACCAAGCAGAGTTCAGACCAGCCCAATAGAAAAGAAAGTGAGAAAGAGGGAGAGACAGTAGGATCTAGAGCACTTCTTGTACACGGACAGATTCAAAGAGGCTTTTATGGAAGTGATATCATTTGTTTAAAAAAATGTTTCTGTAGTTGTAGATGGACAGAATACCTGTATTTTATTTGTTCATTTTTATGTGGTGTTAAGGATCAAACCCAATTCCTCACACATACTAGGCAAGCGCTCTCCCTCCGAGCTACAGCCACAGCCCCAGTGATATCATTTATATTTAGATATTTTAAATATCTTTAAAGTACTACACTATCTGACAAAAAAAAGCTGCTAGAAATTTATTCATGGAAATTCCAAGTTACATATGAAACTCACGTGCTAAGGCCAGGCTTTAGATATGTTTGTATGTGTAAATGCATATATGACATACACGTACACACACATACACAACTACAGGTACACAAGATCTAAATCAATCATCTATCTATATGAATGTACATGTTTTAGCAGTATTTCTTGATAATGCAAATAGTGTAACTTTATCAAAATATAAGTCAATTGATTGACTAATAAAAGTCAAACAGCTCAAAAGCCACTCATAACAAAAGGAAGGTACAGCTGCTTCTTGCCTTCTTAGATCCTGTTCTCTCCCAAAACCTTCTGTCAGGATAGAAATCACTAAGAATCCTTGACTTCCATTATCTGAGGTGGTTTAAAACACTCAGACACATGTGGGATAAGCCAACTACCATGTCAGCCTGCTTTAGCTAATCGAGTAGTTCTCCACCAAGTTGTTTATAGCTGATGTATTTCCTGATTGGCCAGTGCTCATGTTCTGCTGATAATTTAATATTAAATATCATCCCTACATTCTATTCAAATTAAAGTGAACTCGGGGATGAGATGCAAATAAATATTTTCTTAGCTAATTTGGCAACAGGTGGGGTGAGGTGGGGTAAGACAGAAGTAACAGAAATGGAAAAATGCAAATATTCTTCCTTTCTTCAGTTCTAAATACTTAACAAAATCTCAGAAGTACATCTATTTTTCACAGACTCCTCGAATCCCCCTCTTACAAAGAAGTAAATATTCCCATAGCTTTCTTGTTAACGTGACTTTCAAGCATTAGTTTATGACTACAAAAAGTATGAATGGCTCATCTAAAATCCAGGCCACCATGCCAGATAGTAAGGTTACATCTTATTTCCATAGAACCTACTGCATTTATATTGTGTTAAATAGAAAGGGCAAAATAGAGCAACTTAATATTGTGTTGCTTCCCTTAATTCAGCATAGAAATGCAATATGAAATTGTCTCTGTGGAGTTTCATTTCACATGATAAAAAAACAAAAAGCATCTGATAAATAAACTGAAAATCAAGTTACATGTTCCCACTAGGTTATGCTAACAAGGATTAATCTCAGGAATGTTGGTGCATGCCTAATTTTGTAGCTTTTAATCCTCTCACACCAGTGGGTCTAAAAACTTGCTATTAACACTAATGTAAAAAGAATTAATATCTTACATATGGCTATCCACTCCACTCAAATGAAGGGGTTAATAATAAAAATAAGCCTTGAAGGATGTAAATGATGCCTCCCATGTGGCTGGAAAGTAGCTCAAGTGTTATTCATTTAAAATTATTAACATATAGAAACATTATTATCTCTGCAGTTAATGTGTACCTCACTGAATATCTCATGGTCTGTGACAATTAAGGAAGGTAGCATCCTTAATGAAGTTATTAAACATATATAATTTATTAAGCAGCAAAGCAAACAGTAACTTTAATTTTAGCTTTAACACATCTTTAATTTTAACTATAATAATTATATGCAAAATGTCTTGCAAGACTACAGGACAGATTATGCCATGTTGAAGGGCTTGTTTATTCTACCCCTCACTCTCAGCCCTGCACCGAGTCTTGAACAAGAGTGGCAGTATGCCTGAAGTTTCCTTTCTATGAGCATGTGCTTATATGAAACACAGAGAAGATCAAGGTCAAGACTGTACTATTAGAGCATTTTTACATTGGGTCTTACAATTTTGACTTCAAAAATTGACTATTGTATTAAAGAATCTGGAGTCAACGTTATTAATCAGATTTTCATTGCTATCTTAAACAGTGATATGTGAAATTTTAGAGTAAAAATTTTGAAACTACTTCTTTCTCTGTTTCTTTCTTCTCATCCATTAATTCCTTTATCCTTACCAAAAAAATAGTTATAAAGAAGCCTTCATATGATAGGTACTATTCTATTTTGGCAAAGAAATATTTTCTAATTTTTTAAAAATCATATACTAATTTAATGTAAAATGTATTTGCACTGTAAAAAAAAAAAACAACTGCAATTTCAGTTTTCCATAGTCAACAGAGTTTAAGTCTAAAAATCCTCTTTCCTAAGGAAACTATTTTATGTCTTGTTAATATGAGGGAACAAATTCTTTGTTGCTCACAGAAATCAATTACTACCTATATGAAAATGATTAGGGAGTGTAGGTATGTCATTAAAATCATTAACAAATTCTTTTTAATTATTTATTCTCTGTGAATACAACATTTATTGTCTGAAATACATAAATTTTGGGGTGATTTTGATCACAAAAAAATTAGACAGCATGTAAATATCTTAGCATGTAAAATTCATAAAAATCAGAAATTTATTGCTCAAAGTTCTGGAGGAAAAGTCTGAGACTAAGGCAACAGCAGCTTTGCTGACTGGTGAGGACCAGTTCTTCATGGATGGCACCTGCTATGTGTCCTCAGATGGTAAAAAGGCATACAGGCTCCCTAAGATCTCTATTATAAGGGCACTAATGGATATAGGATGGTGAGGCTCTCATGACTTAATCACCTCTCAAAGACCCTTACCTCTTAATATTGCACAGGAGATTAGGTTTCAACATATGGGTATTTTGCAGGGACACAAACACTGAGAACAAGGACTATACAATTTCTCATTTTGAATAAGCTAAGGCAGATGTGGTGAACATTTTTCATTATGTAGCAGGTCAAAGTAAAGGATGAGGCACCTGGGGGAGGAGGACTCTTCTCCATGACAAAGTGGAGGAATGTGTTCTGAGGAGTGCTGATGAGAATTTTCAAAATTCCTATTTCCTAATGCCTCATCTGCCAACATGTGCCTTAATCTGTTCATTTGTTTAATATGTGTGTGTTATACACTAATTAAATACAATTGCAAAGAGCTACAATATGAAAAGAACATATATTTAATAGAATGAAGTCTCCGTTGTAGATTTCTATGCACAAAGGATATGGTACAGCAATATGATAAATAACATTGGGTATCATTGCACATCAGTATCAACAATTAGTAAAGGCACAAGTATAGAAAAGAGAACAAAACTAGATTCCTTGAATATGCAGAGCTTATTATCAGAGTCAGAAGCTACAGAAGTGGTTGCTACATTATATTATTTTCCTTTGGGCATACATTTAGTAGTATAATTGTCTTTGAATTTCCTATACTAGGCCATCCTTTTCTCTATCTGACTGAAGAACCAGGGAGGCCTAGATATCATCACGTAATCCCAGCAGTATCCCTGATGGAAATGATAGTCAGATAACTGATAAATAGAATTTTACACAGCAGCCACTGTAGTTCCATTTCTCATATTGGAATATGGTGATTTCGAACTTAATAACTATTTAGAACTGGGGAACAAAGTTGAGCAAATTATGCTATGTGCATGCATGAATATACCACTGTGCATTCCAACTTTATATATAAATGCATGAATAAATGACCAAAAATAGCTGTTTTTAAATGTTCAAGACAAATTTTTAAAGTTTAGATAAGTTTTAAAATAAGATCTGCAAATCAATATGCCCACAAGAAATGTATGTCATTGTTAAACTAGGTTAATTTCAGAAGATTTTATTTTAAAAGAAATAATTACAAAGTTGTGGGCAAGGCATCAAGAAACTACAAGATATCTCTTGTACAGACTTTGAGCTGTAAGAATTACTCAGTGCTCTGTTGGATAACCTAAACATTTTTCATTCAGGGCTTTCTATGGTCAAGTTTTCCTTAATGGATGTTTTAGCATATGACATTTAGAAGACAGTGAAGTTATTTCCCTCATATGTTCAAGAGAATAAAACTCAACATAAATACCTTTTATAAAACCAAAGATAACTGCAGTTAAAACATAGTGCAAAGATAACTAGTCCCTAGAAGGGCATCATGTTTCTAGATTTGTATAGCTAGCTACTGACTGAGCTCAGATGCTGATCCAGTCATTTAATTGTCAGTCTACCTCATTATCATGAATACTCACCAAAATAAATTAAGTGAACATCCCCCTGATCACTAAAACACATGTTCTTCAACATCTATATTTTAAATCATGTTTATGTGTAAATATTCAGGATTATTTAAGGTCCCAGGTAGAAGAACTCTGGTATACTACTAAATCTCACTTCCTAATTTTTAGTGTTGAGAAAACTGAAGGCTAAAATTTTCAAATTCTAAACTATTATAATCAAGTTAATTGCAAAGCTGATACTTCCAAATTCAAAAATCAATGTTGTTCCTATATTTCTATATTCAAAGCTGGCTGTTATTTATGCCTTAATTTTTCCTTAGGATTCAGGTTTTTAAAAACCTAGAGCCATATCTAGTTTTCCATACATGCCTAGAAGACATACTTTAGAATAATAAACTCTGCAATAATTTTTTGAATAATACTGTAGATGATGCTTCCAGTTGGGGCACCTTTAAAGATCTACATTAAAGTGCTCTTGTGGATAAAAAGACAAGTTAAGACATGATTCTTGTATAAGCAAGAAAAACTCATAAATCTATACATCCTGAGTCTAACTTCTTATTGAACATATCCTACTAGTTGGAGATGTTCACATCAAATTCAAGATGTCCAAAAATTTGATACTTTATCTTTTTCCATAAAGTCATTATTGCTCCTCCATTTCCTCTACACAGGAAGATTATTTATCATTCAACGTACATTTATAGAGCACCTACTTTGAGCTACACACTATGCTGATGCTGGGAATCTAGGTTGACCAATGGTGAAGTGATTCTTACCTTTGCAAAAAACATGAAAAAATGTCTAGTGCAACATATACAACTACCCAGATCAACAAGTAGACAACTGGGAGCTAACACATCTTCCTCTGCATCAAGTCTCGTTTCTATAAAATCCTCAATTCTTACTGTTTTTGCTGAATAATCTCTCAATTTAACTTCCTCAATCTCACTGTTGTAGGTGAGGTCCCTATTATTTCTATCTTGGCTGACCAAAAAAAAATTCCAAATTGATCTTCCTGCTTCTCAGTTTTCTTTGTTGGACTCATTCCCCAATCATGATGGTAGACACATTTTTTTTAACAGAAAATTTCAAATATAAAAGACCAGGGGCTGACCTTTCCTTAGCATAGACCATAGGGCTTTTCATCATTGTACACTTGCCTCATCACCTCCATCCCATTACCAATTATACTTCATGTCCAATAAGCCAGTTTGAATCCCACCGTATAGCGCCCTAACCACAGCATTCCCTTGCTATTCCTGCATTAACCTCTCTTCCTCCTTTGCCTACCTAACTCTTACATTGTCTTTTAGGAAAAAATGATAAATCACCTCTTCTGGGGAGATTTCCAGGCAAGCTTCACCCCCTACCTCAAACTAAGACAAAATACTCCTACTCTGAGTGACTCCTCTTTATTGTCCTCACATCCCATGTTTGTGCCTATTTTCTTGGTCTTTGCAAATTAACTTTAATTATCAGTTTCTTATTTTTGGTCTGTAAACTCCATAAGGACAAGTTCCTGCTTT
Source organism: Spermophilus citellus (assembly GCF_964194105.1). Taxonomy (NCBI): domain Eukaryota; kingdom Metazoa; phylum Chordata; class Mammalia; order Rodentia; family Sciuridae; genus Spermophilus; species Spermophilus citellus. Next base: position 53,937,532 of record NC_138191.1, on the reverse strand, counting down.
GTTCTTCTCTATATTCTTTTGGCCTAGTAAATAGTAAATATTTGAAGAATATTGTCCAATGAGGAATGGTAAATTCAATTTTATTTGTTCAATTTTAATTTACTGTCATACTTTTCAGATTGGGTTGCATACATTGAATGAATCATCCTTTTTAACATACAAGGATACAACTGTAATTTTAGGATAATGAGATTGAAAATTATTCTAAGTCAAGAAGAAAATTCCTATTCAAAATATTATCTTTTTAAGACAGATAGGAGTTCATTCAGAGACCAGAGGGACAAAAAAGAGATGCTGGGTACTTACTTATTGTTCACTTAATTATTCATACAAACTACTTGGCTGCTTTACTAAAATGAAGATTTCCAAGCAAATTGATAATATGAATCTAAGAAAGGCAAATATTAATAACTATTTCTACTCCTATATCTGCTCAAATTATTTAAATGCTTAGGTAACTGTGATTACATAAAAAATGGAGAACTATTTCTTACAAAAAAACCCAGAAAATATATATCCTAAATGAATAATCTGTACAATACTAACTAACACAATAATTGTAATTTTCACTTTCGATTGTTAGTACTACGGACAGAAAAAAAAAGTGTGAAGAATAAATATTCCTTTATTGCACTGAAATTCCTAAGTGTATTAAATAAGAGATTTGTTCTAATATTAAGTAAGACTATGAAAATATTCCCTTCCTTCCTCTCTCCCTTTCTCTCTTTCTTTTAGCTTATCTCTCTTGCATCATCCAAAGACCTAAACCTCACATTTTCAGAAGAAACTTCAGAATGTGGAAAACAGTATACATGATACACATGTTTACAACCCCCAACTCTCTTTCCCATGGAAGTAATTTTTGAAAACTATTATACAAGAACACTAAACTAATCCATGTTGTAATAAAGTCAAGTGGTTATGGGCTGCTGATTTTAGTCTAATATATTAGTACAGATTACTAAGAAATGATGGCTGTGCCAGACCAATCAGTTCTATTCAACTTGTAGGGTAACATTAAAAAACATGATTTGCCAATAAATATGCCCAAGTTTACAAAGGAGTTCTTGGATATTTTGCTCTACTGGATCTTTGACTTTGGGTGGTCTCTGGGCCAAATGAAAAATACCACTAAAGAGGATGATACCAGGCTAAGGGTGAAACATCTCCTTAAGACTTAGTATTTGCAGGGAGTCTCTCTCTCTGTATGGGGTCTGTTGCTGGGTATTAAGTAGATGGTCATATCAGAGAGAAAAAAAAAAGCCTTGTTAATTCCTACCCTTATAAGCAAGGTCTGTCAATCTGCAGAATCTGCACCATGGAGGAGCTTGTGAGAAGCAAAGAAACTCAGACCCTACCACAGACCCACTAAGTGAAAGCTGGAAGCAAACTTTAGGTGATTCATACACTAAATTTTGAGAAGCACTATTGAATCATCACTGAAATAAGGAGAAAATTTTATGAAAAGAAAGAAAAAGTCTCACACTGTTTTCTCTTATAAACCATTTTTGTCACTTGGCCCCTCAAAATTCAGGGTCAGATCTGCTATAGGTTTGATTACTGTAAAAGGAATCAAATGGGCAAGTATATAGAGAAATAATTTTTAAATATGATAGAGAAGACCCTGGTAAGTTTTGTCATGTGAATAAAAATTGTTGCCCTGCCTTGCTTTTTGTCCCATTTTACTGATGAAAAGAAAATTAAAACATTGCCTCAATACCCTTCCAGATGAGTTTCTCAAACTCTCCAAGGCAAGAGATTCATATTCTATAATTCCAAGCCCTTTCTGAAAACTATTTATATAAAACAACATAAAAATAAATTACTAGACAAATGAAGTGAAAAAGAAATAGCAGGCATGAAAATACATGTCCTGTTATTTATTATTTGGCTCATTAGACATGTAATTACTGTATCAAATTTCCATAAAAGTTGCTAAACACTTTCATTGTGTAGGCTTATCTCTTTACCTACTAGTAACAACCAGTTCAGAGACTGGCACCTGTCTATGGTCACTCCTAGCAGCACCACTATAGATCTCACGGAATTTGAATGCAAACAGCTACACCTCAGAAATAAACGTAGGATTTTAATTCAGGCAGTCAGGTTTCAAAGCCACAGCTTTCCGCAATGACTGGTACATCATGGACCTGTGAAAGGCACAGCTCAACCTGGAGTCCAGGGTTTCTTGCTCAGTGCCCCAAACAGAGCTTTTGTCAGCTCACCAGATCAAATCATAGGATATGTGCAGTAAAAAAGTAAGAATGGGTCAGAAACATTGCTTGTGTGTGTGTGTGTGTGTGTGTGTGTGTGTGTGTCTGAATTTTGATCTCAATGAAGATGTTCTTAATTTATCTTCATTATTTTTCATTATTTTATTTTGATTTTATTTGTTATGTGATATACTCCAGATTGTAACTTGGGATAATATATCCCATCACTGGTTGCCATAAGATTTATATACTTTCATAACATTTTATTATTTTATTTCACACAGATTGGTAATTTACAAAATCTAATGTTATACAGAAATGTAATCACTTGTTTGGTTTCAAACTGATTATAGTCCATAGTATACTTTCCTTTCTTTTTGGATTGCTAGAGATGCCAAACGACATTATTCATACTTTAATGAATTTACACCAAATTATATTTAAGCATCATATTTATATCAAGCTGACAACTACACTTTTATGATCAAAATGGAAATTCTGGTTGGCAGGATAAGAAACAATGTTCTGTTTGAGTCAGTTGTCTTTAACATTTAGTAGTATACAGAGATAATAAGTTAGCTACTTTCCATGAAACTGGAATTAATTTGTACTTAATTGTTCAGAATGTCACATAATCCCAGCAGCTCTGGAGGCTGAGGCAGGAGGATTCTGAGTTCAAAGCCAGCCTCAGCAAAAGCAAGACATTAAGCCACTAAGTGAGATCCTGTCTCTAAATAAAATACAAAATAAGGCTGGGGATTTGGGGATGTGGCTCAGTGGCCTTTGTCCCTGAGTTCAATCCCTGGTACCACCCCCGTCCCCCAAAAAAAGAGTTCTGAAAGAATAATTTTCTTTCAAACGTACTGTATATATTCACTCCCTGCCCATGTTTCAGTCAATGGAAGAGAAACTAACCAGTGTTAATGTTACAAACATTTGTTCTATTTTTATAATACTGACAAGTATGAACAATTCAGCAGGTATACCTTTCAAAAGTTTTGGTTTTCTTCTTTATTCTTAGTATGTTTTGGTTTTTACCATCTATTCAAACTTTCTATTTTCACTTAGTTTCTAGGAAATCTGAAGGTAACTTTTTTAAGTGGATATTTTCAATATGGCAACATTATTTTCTGGGCTTAATGCCTTAAAATATTGCCAGTGGCATTTATGTCTGTACTGTTTGACAGCTTTTTCTCATGTTGAAAAATAGATTTGGGGAAGTTAAATCAAATTCAAACATCTGTGAATGCCATGACTGATTCTAAATACAAAAAAAGCTGAAAGCTTGTAAGAACTGATTTTAGCCATTCTTTTAATTTAATTTAAAAGTTCAGCAAAACCACTGAGTATAAGTGAAAAAGCTTACAAACTTTGAAATTATTATCTGGGTTATTCTCAGATGCATTCACTATTTCAAATGAAATAATAAACAGTAATCTTAAAGTTCTGCCATTTATTGGTGTTGATTTTATAATGCTGTATAATATTTGGATAATTAGATAATGCTTAATTTCATTAAGAGGTTTACCAGAAATTAAAAACCAATTGCAATAGTGTGGATCTGTAGTTTCCCCCAAAGGTCCCTTTGTTAAAGGTTTGGATTTAGCTGGGCACAGTGGCATACGCCTGTAATCCCAGCGGCTCGGGAGGCTGAGGCAGGAGGATCATGAGTTCAAAGCCAGCCTCTGAAAGTCAGTGGGACCTTAAATAAAATACACAAAGGGCTGGTGATGTGACTCAGTGGTTGAGTGCCCCAGAGTTCAATCTCTGGCACCAACAATTAAAAAAAAAAAGGTTTGGATGCCAGCCTGCTATGCTATTAGGAGATGGTAGAACCTTTAAGAGGCGGGACCTATTCAGAGGAAATTAGGTTATTGGGGTCATGTCCTTGAGGAAAATATTGTAATCCCAGTCCTTTCTCTCTGCTTCCTGACTGCATGAGGTATGCTCTTTTGCCATACTGTGTGTTTCCTACTGTCATATAACAGCTCACTACAAGTACAAAAACATCATGCCAAGTGACCATGGATTAAAACTTCTGAAATCATGAACCAAAACAAACTTTTCCTTTATTAAGCTGATTTTCTTAGGTATTTTGTCATAGTAATGGAGCACTAACATACCAGTTGATGTAGCACTTCATTCAAACTTAGCTACTTAATAATTGGCCTATATATATAGGCTCATACACATGCACACACATTGAAATACACAATGATGAACTTATATTAAAAGGACACAGGAGCCAAGTGAAAAAATGTCTATTAATAGCCACAATTGGAACAATTTGAGAAACTAAATAAACTAAATTATAGTCCAAAGTATAAAATATATATTTGCAAGTCTCTACTTGTATAAATAATTGACTAAATAAATAAGAAGACAGAATAGACAAATCCTCATTGAGAAATTCCAAATAATTTATATAAATACTCTGCTCTAAAAGCAGTAGAACATATAGATCACCAGTTCTTAAGAACCTTGAACAAAGTACAAAAGAAAAAGAGTAGAATGTTACTTTATGGTGGAAAAAAGTGAAATGCACTACTTTAGCAGGTGATTGAGGTTAAAATGAACCATTGTAAGATATACTCAGAGTATGCACCCTTGATATGATGCCATGATAGTGCTGTTTACCTCTATGGTCTTTCAACCTAAAACCCTAACCCTAGTCTAATCATGAGGAAAAACATCAGATATATCCTAATTGAGGCACATTCTAAAAAATAACTTCCCGCCTAGTAATCTTTAAAAGTGTCAAGGTCATCAAAAATAAGGAAAATCTGAAAAACTATCACAACCAAGACTAGCATAAGTGTGTTAGTCAGCTTTTCTTCACTGTGACCAAAATATCTGCTAAAAACAACTAAAGAAAAGAAAAAGTCTATTTTGGGCTCACAGTTTCAGAGGTTCAGTCCCTGATCAGCCAACTCTGTTGCTTAGGGGCTCAGGGAAGACAAAGCATCATGTTGGAAGTGGGTGGCAGGTGGGAAGCAGAACAGAGAGATCAAGTAGTTAGGGACAAGATATAGTCCCTGAGGACATGTGCCCAGTGCTCTAGTTCCTCCAGCCAGACCATACCTCCCTACAGTTACCACCCAGAAATCCATCCATTTACACTCTCAATCCATTAAATGATTTAATCCACTAATGAGGTTACAGCTTTCACAATTCAGTCTTTTTACTTCTGAACACTGTTGCATTGCCTAATACAAAGGCTTTTTTTTGGTGGTGGGGGGTGCATTTAATATCCAAACCAAGGCCTAAGAAAGTATGACTACTACATGTAAGATGAGATGTCAGACAGGATCCTGGGACATAAAAGAAGCACTAGGTAAAAAACTAAGGAAATGTTAATAAAATATGAAATTTAGTTAATAATAATATTAATAATAATATTGGATCATTAATTACATTAAAATACCATGCTAATGTAAGATGTTAATAATAGAAGACATTGGGTGAGGACCATATGGCAAATTGGTAGTACCTTTGCAATAATTTTATAAATTCAAAATTATTCTAAAATAAAAAAGTTTTTTTATGAATATGGGGAAGGAAATATCAAGTTGCAATAAGTATGAGTATACAGTACAATATCATATAATTAAATGTTAAATTGTGTATTACATGGTACAGTTAACAGTGAAAAAGAAAGACAAGATTTGGAGGAATCAGAGAAAAACTTAAGGAAAGGATAGTGTTTATACAGAATCAGAAAGAGAACTAAAACTTTCATAGGTAAATTTGAGAAGACCATCATCTAAAGAATAAAATATAATCAATGACTTCAAGGAAGAAACTTGAGCCATTTCCCATAAAAATAAATATGAGATGATATGCTGGTCATTCTAGCTTGCAATAAACTGGAATCCAGTGGAGTTAGTTAGTCCAAGGGTATCGGCAGTGACCAATGACAAGAAAGAGCTTTCTCAAGAGTCAAGATCAAAAACCCTAAAGCAAAATAAGAATTAGGCACAAACTGATGGATGTCCCAAATCATAGAAGGATGAGAAAGCAAACTTCAAGTGAACAATGAGAACCAGTAAAGAATCCTAGTGATTTTCTCCCAAAGAGGAGAAAACACAGGATCTTATTCAAAAGAATAGAATAAGCAATTAAGGGTGATATATTATGGAAAATAAACATGATGTCTACTCATTGCAGAATAACAAGAAATAAATTTGGAACCATGATATTCAGTTGTTATCAAAGACTCAAAGAGTCAGTCAGGCAACAGAAGTACATGTAATGAAAATTATTACTGGAAATGCCATTCTAACTGGAAGGATCAACTTTGTTTTCTGTTGCAATAGAAGAATACTTGAGACTGGGTATTTATAAAAGAAAGTTTATTTGGGTTCATCATTCTAGATGCTGGGAAATCCAAGAGCACGGCAAGAACTTCTGCTCAGCTTCTGGTGAAGGTCTCGCCATCACACAGCAGAACACAAAGGGAAGCAAATGCATGCAAGCAAATGAGTAACAGACTCACTTAATAACAGCTTGCTATTAAGGTGACTAACTCCATTCCATAGGAATTAAGTCCTTCCTTCCAGAGAAGCATTTTCCATTCATAAGGATACCAACATAAAGACTCCATCACCCCACTAAATACTGTTACATCAACAACTAAGATTTCAACATCTGAACTCTGAGGGTGCATGTTTAAACCACAACAAGGATGAAATAACAGATGAAAATTCTGACAGAGATCTGTCTTTATGAAAAACATTGTTGTTTATAAGTATCTCAGAGCCAAAGGAGAAGCAATAGAGAAAAAATGGTGATAAAATAATGAGACTAATTTTGATGAAATGGGAAGGTAATTTATATGTTGAGTGTGTCCTCCAAAATTTGTATGTTGAAATATTCATACCTCAAAAGTAAACACAATAACTGTACTTAGAGATAAGATCCTTAAAAAAAGAGGTAATTAAGTTGAAATCAAGGTCCTAATCCAATATGAGCAGTGTCCTGGAAAGAGGGAATAGTACACAGACAAATGCACAGAGCAGACAGTATGAAAATACCGGAGGAGACAGCCATCTATAAGCCATGGATAAAAGTTTCATAAGACACCAACCCTCTTAACACCTTGATGTCAGACTTCCATCTACCAGAATTATGGGAAAATACACTTTTGTTGCTTAATGCCCCAGTCTGTGGTACTTTGTTATGCAACCCTGGCAAAATAAAACAGTGACAAAACAATAATGTTGTTTGACGTTGTACAATTTTGTACAATAACTGTGGCAGCACTGAAAATGGGAAAATGTAGGAGGGACTTTATGTTGGCTGTGGCAGATGATAAATCCCTAGATAAAGCCATTGCCAAGATCAACAGGAAGAAAGCTTGCCCTCGGACTCCTGTGCCTATGAAACTGAGGGACTCTCCTTTCTTACTGGTTACTCCATCTATGATACCTGAAATACAACAGGAAAAACACAGTAGTTACTGAGTGAATGGATCTGTATTTACCACAGTGCCACACCCAAAGTCTCTAATATTTTGTCAGTATTTCATTAATGTTGGTTGAAATAAATGACTGGGAAAATGATTTAAACTCTAGTCAACGTTGTAATTACTTTAAAACATCAATGATGCCAACCTCATGAATGAGAAAAAAATACTATTAAAGTAATGGTGAAATTCATGAAAATGCCCAGTCCTTTTAAGGACTTCAATTTATAAAAAGTTTAATTTAAAGACTACAATTGGTTTCTTCAGAAGAGAAACAAGTAATAACTTCTATGCTCCTTTGAAACTTCTGCCCAACTGAAAATCAGTTCATATCCTCTCTCCTATTTCTGCTTCAGTTATAGTTTCTGAATGGAATTCTTTTCCCAATATAAACATCAGTTATCTAAAATAATGTTAAACTGATATCAGTTTTTATTGGGCTGAATTTCATAAGTGGATCAAGTTTTAACATGCCTCCATTCTGTGCTGTCTTAACAATTATCAAATTGAGATGTCACAGGAAGGGACATGACACTTTAACTCTTAAAGTGTATACTATGTGCCAGGTGTTTTCCAGGTGACTTACATTTGATTCCCTAAACATCTAAGTGAAGTATATTATTATTCATAGTTGACTTAAGGGCAAACTGAAGATTAAATAAGTTCAAATAACATCTCAAGGCATCTTAGTTCAGGCTGCTGTAAGGAAGTACCATAGACTGGGTGGCCTATAAACTGCAGAAATTCATTTCTAATGGTTCTGGAGGCTGAGAATCTGAACTCAGGGTACTATCATAGCCAGGTTTTCATGGGGGCCTTCCTAAGGTTGCAGGCAGGTAGCCATCATCTGCTCCATTGGGCCTCTTAGGTAAGAGCACTAATCCTGAGTATGAGGGCTTCACACTTACCACCTCTTCACCTCCCCAAGGCTCCACCTCCTAATACCATCACATTGGATGTTAAGATTTCAACACATGCATTATGGGAAGATAAAAAGTCCTTAGGACAAGGTAAAATATGTACTGAGGTATAGATTCGTGATTTTGATACAAATACTTTATATTTTTACTCACAACACACTTCCAGATTAATGATAATTTTTATATGTAAATGTAATATTAACAACAAATCTTAAGAAATATAATCATTTTTGATATTTGCCTAATCTCCTTTGTTCTATTCTACACTGAGAGCCTGAGAAGCCCACTTTAACAACTCACATCATTCAGGTCTTTTCCCTAGGCCACCCTCCTGATCTCCAGCTCCTGTAAGAAGGCCTCATTTGCCTTCTTACAGTTTATGACACTGCAATAGGATACCTGAGTCTTTCCCATCAACTGTCTGTCATGGAGATAACAACTTTGTAAATTCTCTAATCCCCACCCTTGCTTTTGGTAGCAAACACTGCTTTGAATAACACTGATTCCCTTCTCCTCAAGTATTGGAGCCTGGAACATTTCTCCATCCTAGACAACCTAAGGGGAATGAATATCATCAACAGGTCATCATATAATGTAACATCACTAACATAACAGTATGTATCTGGCACATTAAATATACAAATAAAATATTGGTATAGTTACAATAATGTTAAGTTCAAGAAGGTAAAATCATAAAGTGCCTTTCAAGCTGTGCTAAACATTTTAGATGCTATCCTTACAAAAGCAAGTTTGCAAGCTGTTTTAACTACGCAGTAGTGAAAACTAAAGTGTCTGGACAAAGGATCAGGACAGTAGAAACAGAAATAAAGATTTCCATTTCAGAGACATTTAGAAGTTGATTTTCTAGGCATGAAAATTGCCTCAATGTACAGGGAAAGAAAGAGGGAGAGTGGGCTGGGTCACTTTCATGGACTACATCCTAAAAGAATTTGCTTCTTAAGTTTACCCAGCCTATCTATAGCCTAATTTCTCTAATATCCTCAAACTAATCTGGGGTCCAAGTAGACTTTTCTGCTTTAAGATCCTGCATCTACATTGTTCTTTAACTTTCTCTCTGTGTGTGCTCATCACCTCTACTTATTCCTTGCTTTCAAAACAACTCAAAATTTGGGTAATACATATCCCAAGCCTAGATACAACCATTTTGAACAGCTAGTCTTTTATTGCATACATGAAAGAGAGAATATTCCCAGATATTAACAGTTAAATCATCATTTGGAAATCAGTTAGTAATAAGAGAATATGCCTTTGGCATCCTATATGTTTTTCTGGCTGTTTTAGGTCCTGCAATCAACCATGTAGCAATATTTTCAAACAATTGTATCAAATAACAGTTAATTATAGGAAATTCAGTACCACTTAGAAATCTTGCCAATAATAATAATGATGATAATAATATTATCTCTTCATAATTTTTATGAGATGAGACAAGACATGATTTGTGAAATGATAGCTGAATCCTACTTGGACTTACAAAATGCTTTATATACATGCATGTAGGAAAAAATGGTTGGAAGAACAAAAACTCAGAATCACTACTAGGTTAAATGCAAATAGAACTAGTAAAACTAAAGCATGACTATGCTGTTTTATGGCCCATGCATTATCTGTGCAAAAGAATATAGTGGTAACGTGCTTAGGCTCTAAAACTATATGCCTAGTTCAAATCCCAGCCACTGCATGTTTGCTGAAGTGACCTAGACTCACAATGATGAGGATTTAGGAATAATTACTTTGATTTAACATGTGTGGCAGGCTTTAGAAGGGTACCTGGCAATTGGTAAGCACACAAGTTAGATGTTATTCCAGTTCCTTTTATTAGTTATCTTTAGACAGAGTAAATCACTTATTTCTTTGATTTTTTGACTTCTTTCCATCCATCCCTAATCCATGAGCAAACCCTGTAAGTCTCTCCTCTGAATTGCATGATAAATATGACAAATTATTACCTCTTACATTGCTACCACTGTCTTAGTTTGGGTTATCCCAGGAAATCAAGTGCAAGTATTAATTTGGGAGATTATCTCAGGAGATACCTGTTGGGAAGTGGGGCGATGAGACAGGGAAGGGAAGGAATTTAATAAAAGTATGTGTTATAGAGTCCTGCTAAGGATTTCACATGCCAAAGTAGGTCATTTTTTCTCAGAACCCACCCACACCAGGGGACAGGGTGGCTGGCTCACTTAGGAGGCTTCAGTTATCACAAACACTGCTCACTGAGTCATTATTGCATTGTATCCTTCTACATTGTCCTTTCATGCCGCCTCCTTACTTGGTATGACACATTCATGTTTTATCAAACATCAAGTCCAGCATAACTGATACCTTCACATCATTCAGTCATTTCTGACAATCCTATTTAAAATATTATCCAACCTTAAAGACGAAAAAGTACACAAAATGCTAGCAATTTTTTTCCTATATCAACTTGTTTAGCAAATTCTGTGAAAGAGTTTTAGAAATTAGTAATTAGACAACATTACAATCTACACAAATCATTTCAATTTTACTATCCATCTGTAAAAGGAGGATAATACCATCTATACCCCAAGGCTATAAAATTGAATAAAATAATGCAAATATGCTATAAAGCCTACATAAATATTAAATAAATATCACAAATGTAATAGCCTCACTTTAACATTTTAAATATTTTATTCTAAAATTTTCTGTTCAATTTATTTTACTTCATTTTCCCATTCCCTCCCCATCTATTTATTTTTGTTTTATTTGTGTTTTACTCTTTAATTCTTTTAGCTACTTTATATGCCTTACCATCTCTTACTGCCTAATTTGGTATTGCTCTATTTCTCCATGACTTCTCAGTCATGCTATTTCTAGCTCCCTTCACAACCCCTCTTGGGGGACAGTTCTTTCCTCTGAGCATTCTGCCCGTGTTGTCTCTCCTGCAGCTCAAAGCTAACAAGACCCTGAACTGCTGCTTCTCTAGGACCTCAGAGCTTAGTGCTTTGTCAGCTTCAAGCTGTTTTGGAGAAAGTGTTGGCTTATTTCTCAGCTGTAGCATTGACTTAGCAAGTCTTTCTTCTAAACTTGTAAATAATTCATTTCAGGTCAAGTTTTTGTTACCAGAAACTTTTCCCAGTAAATAACAAGTTTCTTTATCTCTAGTAAGAAAGTATGATTTAGTGGTAATAGTGGTAAGGAACTTATTAATAAAAGATAAGTTCTATAATAGGAAATGATAAGTCTTCCACTTTTGTGCAACTCTGATTTTGCTACTATTTTTGATGGGGAGTAAGTAAAGAATTATAGTAGTAATACAATTTTCTGCCTTTTACAAAGCCTGTCAATAGGAAGTACTATCAAAAGCTTCAAGAGATAAGCCAAACCTCAATGGGACACTAATACTCCTGTTGTCTCGATTTGTTTCATTCGAGGTCCTCTAATAACTTAAATAATTGAAGAAATGGAAGTAACTGAAACAACCAGAAGAATGTCAGCCTGTAACAGGCTTCTCACTCTGTTCATACTGCACCACCTGTCAGCAATGGGCCACTTGGCAGGATTTCCCATTCACTCCAAGATGTCCTTGTGTGAGTTGAGTTGCCTCAGTGAAGGGCTTGTGATCAGGAGTTTGGGGCATTTTGCTTGGATACGCCAAACCAAGAAGAGTGACAGCTGCATGGAACAAAAGTGTACAAAACTCTCCTCTGACTGGCAATTGAAAGCCCAGCTCACCACAATCAAGCTGGCTTGAAGCATAGTTTGTTTTGTCTTGTCAATCTTAGCAAACCTTATTTGTTGTTGGCATTTCAACAAGCAAGATTTATTAAGGGTGAAATGTCAATCTTGGGCCTTGCTCTACCTTGTACCAGGTCAGTAGGCAACCAAAGTGGTCATTCTAGCAAGTGGCATTTTGTAATAATCATAAGCACTTCTGTGAAACCAATCTGAGATGTGATTTATGTTGACAAAGGGTAAAAGAGCAAATGCATAAAGCAATAAAGGGATGGGCAAAAACCAAAAGGTGCTTTAAAGGAATATTCCATTCTGAGCTAAATCAAAGAAGGTTCATATCTACAGATAGACAATGATTAATACTTTTTGTATGTTTTATTTAGGAAAATATACAAATACACAACTAAAACGCAAGAAGAATAGAAAACAGAATTTTTGAAACACAAAGCAACTAGACAAATGTATTTTCTTTAAAGTTATGGAGGTGGGAGAACTTACTGGGTGGAGTGCATAAAGGAGTCAAGATCTAAAACATTTTTAAAACATGCATAATGAGAATATTAGAGTATTTTGTGGATGACATAGTTTTTTAAAATGATTTTTAAAGACTCCTTTGAAATTGAGATTTGAATTATACAGAAATATAGCCATAGGGTTGGACTTCTAAAATTCCATGCCACTGTTCGATTGTAATCTAAAAGTGATGCCAAGAATGCATAAGCCCAAGCCCATGTAACTTCTTCCACAGTAAGAATAACTAATATAACAGGGAGTTGAAATGAAAAGAGCTGGCAATGCATTTCCCCCCCAGCATATCAAGCAGGTTTTCATAAGGAAGCTGTGGTCATCAATCACTACCTCATTACCAGCCCGTCATCTGGGCTTAAGCTAAATGTATTCTGGCTGGCTGCCATACTAAATGTTCAATGAAACATCCTTAAGGCTCTCTACAAGTTCAGCTGAAGTCGCACATGCTATACATCAAAGAGGAACATTAGCGTTATCATAGCTTAATAAATAGTGCCATTCTGGCAATGTAATCCTGTGTTCTAGAGCTATCTACCATCCCCAGTATTATACTGCTTAAGTAAACAATCATTTTGTCTCCTGTGAGGTTTGTTTAATGATAAATGTATGCAGAGATAATTAGTCATACTACTATAGATATTCAGATATATATATCTCAACTTGCTCAAACTCTGGACATGAATGAGATTAGCAAAATATTTAAGACATACAACATGTTAAAAAAAATCTATCTTAGAAGATTACTCATCTTTGTACATTGCTATTTATCATTGATGTTTTGACTCTCAGTGAGGACTTTTAAGTGAAGCAATGACACCAATTTTACTTGTGACTTTTACAAGTTCAACTGACAGAGACATTGTGTGATGTGTTCCTTACTGAAATGACCTCTTGCTGCAATTAAGTAAAATGATGGTCTCTGGATTTGGAACATACTTACAGGTGTCATTACCTTAATTTATATAAACTACATCTTTGGAAATTTAGGTGGGAGGATGAGCTATTTTTTTAGGTAAAAACACACAAAAATGTTTCAGACCATACAACATTTTTGCAATTGCTGGTTAATCTTAGATTTAAAGGCTAAGGATATAAATAACATGCACATTATTGAGAAAAATGTCCCTGGCTTCTCTCCATGTTGAAAACATACAAGTTATTCTAACATAAAATTTCAACTATAAATTGTGCAAGCCACAAAGCTAACTTCTTACTAACTCCTTGCTTTTAATTTAGAAAAATAATATTTGAGACACATGAAAGTTAAACCTAAAATGTAAAGTCAAACACTTTTATAACAATTTTGGATCAAGACAGGATATGCCAACAATGAGTTAAGTATAATTAAAAAAAAAATAATGAGTCAGCCTCAAATATTAGGTAAAGATTATTTTGGACAACAAAAAATAAATGTGAAGTAGCAAGTAATAAAAGACATCAATAAAATCAAGGAGACTAAAAGTCAGATGAGAACCTAGAACCAGGTTTTCCCTGTGAGTCCTCCAGGTAAAAGTGAACAAAACTTTTTCCAACACACTTGATGGAAACTGTGACCTTATTTAAAAATGTAAGCCTAGAGAGGATAAGAGAGCTTAGACACATATCCTCCACATTATTAATCAAACCAAGATGTTAGTTCAGAGTAGACATCACTGTGGGAAGAAGCCCCCAAAGACATTAGCAAGATGTCAGGGAGGAAAATGTTATCTCCTCTTAGTTTCTGTTAATGGAAGCCTGTGGATTAAACTAACAAAAGTCTAAGAAAAGCAAAGAAACACAATTTTTGTTAATATTTACACGTGTAGGAGTTTACAGAAAAGAAGTGAAACTTAAGTAATCTTAACCAGGTTCAATAGGAACCCTAAACCCCCAAATGATTAAGAAATGTAAGGGTGACTTAATAGAACACATGGGTGGCATTACATTGGTCTTCTTATGCAAACTCATTTAGGTGTTGGCATCCCATCTCTGGTGAGGATTCCCTCTTGCTAACCTGTACAGAGAAGAGCAGAGAGCATCTCCCCTGAGGGAAATATCTGCCTTGCTTTTAGGAGGATAAGGGGAGGGCAGAGAAGTCTCCATGCATCTGTACTTCGCAACTGACTTTCAGCTCAAAATAATCTTTATGCCCAATAGTTACACATTTAGATGACATCTTTTGATTCCCTACGAAGCCCTGAGTCTGGAATGGAGTTCTGGAAGAACAGGTGAAGAAATTTCAAAAACTAGATAGGAAGGAGGCCACATAGATGAAAAGAAGGTGCAAAGTGAAAATAATATTTGAGACACACCTTTCTTTCTCCAATTTAGAGCACCGACAACAAAAATTTTAAAAAATCTTTAACAAACACCTTGAAAAATCAAAGTTAAGTCATATAAAGGATTCTTAAGGTAAGAACAAAAGACAGAAAAATCAATTTATGAATCACAAATTCACAAAATTTAAATGCTTTTATGAACCATCAACAAACACTTCAAAATAATTATGTCCATGCTCAAATGGAAAATGGCACATTGGGTATATTTCAAAAAAAGACAATAATTTAGGACACAAAGAGAAAGAAATTAATGTGAAATAACAAGTTTTTAAAAAGCTAATATAAAACAATGGAACTAAAATAGAATAATCAAAATAAAAATAATTGAAAAGGAAAATCATTTTCTACTAATGTCAAAGCAATAAATAGTGTTGATACTAAAGAATTCATCTTTTAGAATCCTTTAGATGACTTAACTTTGTTTTTCAAGCTATTTTTTAAAGATTTTAAAATTTTTTGCTGGTTTTCACTTTGCACCCTCTCCTTATCAATGTGGCCTCCTCCCTATCTAGTTTTCATACTAAAGAATTCATCTTTAGTATGCAGGGCGGGGGGACTCATAAACAAGGCAGGGGGAAATTCATGAACAAGCAGGCAAAAGATAT
The DNA here is from genome assembly GCF_964194105.1 of Spermophilus citellus. Taxonomy (NCBI): domain Eukaryota; kingdom Metazoa; phylum Chordata; class Mammalia; order Rodentia; family Sciuridae; genus Spermophilus; species Spermophilus citellus. Next base: position 53,921,764 of record NC_138191.1, on the reverse strand, counting down.
GAAAGATTCCAAAAGATGTATTAGAAATTTCAAGGAATAAAATGGAAAGATAGAAGAGTACAACATGAATAAATAAGAGGTGAGCATTTTATAGTATTTGACACCGGTGGCCAGAGTAGGCACACACAAGGCTTATGGAATAGCTTCAGAAGGAAGTCTAGTCTGGTACACTTGACAATACCAGGATTTTTAGGGACAAAACAGAGCCCCTCAGGACCAGATCTAATCTCATCCATCTAGCTGCAATTGCTTGAAATTCCTTTAACGAAAAACAAAAGCCTTTAAATCTATAGTTAGAGATAAAGAGCTTAAAATGCAAATAACCAAGGAGAAAGAAGACTTTCAGACCAAGTTCTGTTTACTTAAATGGAGTGTTCAGAACAGTGAAGAGGTACAGAGCAGCGGGAGACACACCACCCAGGAGAGGGATGCCTCTGAGGAGAAAGGCTGGAGGGGCTGTGCCCTTAGGCCCAGGCTCTCTGGGCCACTGGCTCCAAACTTGAGAATACTCTGACTTCAGAAGGTTCCTGTTTGCTCTCTTGGCTGTGTTCTACTGGATGAGAGGTCCTATAGACGAAAAGGGATGTGCCCACCTGGAGCCCACACCTTTCTTTCTCCAATTTAGAGCACCTAGTCCTCTTCCCTAGAGACCTGAGCTTGTGGCCCTAGTGCCTCATCTAAGAGGGGTCTACATCTGCACACCAAGGGCTGGGGCTGGCCAGGGTTGTTGTTGGGATGAGAGGGGAATATGATGCTTACTTCTTCAGTTCCTCCTTCAGGGCATCATGGGTAGACATAACTGACAATGACAGTTGAAGACCACCAGTGTGGATATACTTAGGAGTTGCCTTGAAATGACTCCTTAGCTATTAAATGCATGGATGTGTTTCTTAATCAGCTAGTCTGGAATTCCTTGAGGACAAGGAATGTATCTCCTAAAAGTTATTCTCAGTTCCTATATTGTACATATAAAGTATATTATAAAATGAATGTCAAATAATCTAAAAGATACTCATATTATCATTACCTCCACTCAACTATTTAAAATGAAAGAAACTGCCATCTTACCCACAAACTGGCTTCTCATGTGTCCCTCAAATTCTGTCAATAAACAGATGCCAGGCTCTCCTGGCATCATTCTGAGCTGTATTCTCACATCATCCTTTAGTAATTACTAAGTCGGTCATCAAAATAATAGTGTCAATGAGTTACACAGTACAATATAATATCAATGTCAAAGTAATAATTACAATATCAAAGTAATCATATCAATTAGTCTGCTATATTGATCCCTTCCATATCTTCTCTCAATTTGCCTTACCATTTCTAATGTCCCCACTTTTCTCCAGGTCATCATCTATCACTCCTTGTACAAACTAGAGTCATGCAAACCTGGCTTCCATTTATCCCCACCACTTACAGCTGTGTAAATCTAGACATGTAACATGATCTTTCTCATATCATGTTCTTTATCAATAAAATATGGATAAAAACTATCAAAGTTGTGACACTTTAAGAATCACTTTAGGTTCTTGGTATCTACCAATAATAATTTCAGAATTACTTATTTATTTTTATGTGAAAGTTTGATTTGGGAAAATGAAGAATGTGGTATATAAATTATAGTTTTTACAATTACTGTTAAAATCACCATAAAATTGTTCCTCTATTCCAACCCTTCCACTATTCTCAAATAAATAAAGTCTGCCTTGCAAATAGTATGTTTCTACTCAAAATCCTTTAATGACTCCCAGGAAAATCTGAATTCTTAAGTTTTCTGAAATTTTCTTATTCTTATTAACACCCAGAATTTGAACTCTGCTCAACAAAGTCATTGTTTGTCCTGTGAAATGCCTTGACAAACCTATGCAGGCTCATTATGAAATCCTTTGAGCGCGGAAGGCAGGCCCACCATGTTTCAAAACTCCAGGGACCACAATCCACACTGCGTGACCCACTCAGAATCCAGACTTGGTATAAAGATTATTTTAAGTTGAAGATATATGAGATCTAACTAATGCAAAAGAAACCTCCCTGGAGCTTCCTTAATTCTGCCCATATGCAGAAATTTCTGGAAATAAGGCTGTCAAAATTCTCTCTTTGGAATGGCTTCTATTCTAACACCAAGGTAAAGCTCCTCTAACCTCTAAGTCTCCCCTTCAGAGGAGTTTCAAGATCACAAAGGAGGAGGAAAGACCACTCAAAACAACATAAAAGAACATTATTACAGACTTTCTTATGTCTTATTTGTCTCCCAGGAAAACCATTTGTTTTTTCTAAAGAAGGCTATTTTTTTCTTCCCATAGAGGAATTCTCACCTCTCTTCCCCCACTAAATTATGTATGACTTCTAACTTTAACCACCATCCAACTAGCTACTTCTTTTGTTAGCTCCAAATACATATGAGTAACCCTTATCTTACCCTGCTAGCCTGTCTTTTGTCAATTTATTTCACATTCCCCACCACAGTATCCTAAGAGTAAGGAAAAGTTTGTCTTCCTCGGGGATACAGAATCCAAAGATTGGCAAGTGCCCAGAAAATAAGGCAGAGGGCTAAAGAACTCTGCCTGAACCAGGAGAAGGTTTTTTAAAAGGTTGAAAGAGAGAAAAAAAGAAAGGAAAAAAAAGACAACAAGGGAAGTAGATATGAGTTGATTCCAGGAAGGACACTGGAATGAGGGGCAAAAGGTATTTTTAAAAAGGTGATGCCTAAAATAATAATAATAATAATAATAATAATAATAATAATTAAATAAATAAAATACAAGGTGATAACTAAATAGACCTCAGCAGACAAAGACATGTGAATGGCCAACAGGTAAATGAAAAATATTCAGTATCATTAATCTTCAGGGAAATTCAAATCAAATCCACTATGAGACATCACCTCATAGTGAATAGCTGCTATCAAAAAAGAAAAGATAGCAATTGCTGTGAAATATGTGGGGAATAAGGAAATCCTCACACACTGTTACTGGGGAAGTAAATTAGCATAACTATTATGGACAACAGTATGAAGGTTCTTCAAAAATTAAAAATAGGATTGCCATATGATCCAGCAATCCCACTACTGTATATATATCCAAAGGAAATGAAATCAGTCTGTCAGGGACATCTGTACTCCCGTGTTTCTTACAGCACTATTCACAATAGCCAAGAAATGGGAATACCTGTATGCACTATCTAATGAAGGAACAAAGAAAATGTGATACATACACACAAGGGAATACCATTAATCCATAAAGGGGATAAAATCCTGCAATTTGCAATGTGTTTGGAAGTGGAGGACATTTTATTAAATGAAATGAGCCAGAAACAGAAAGACAAATACTGTATGATCTGTGGATTCGAAAAGAATTGATTTTACAAAAATTGGGAATTGTACATTGGTTACCAGAGGCTAGAAAATGTGAGGAGAGAGTAGTCAATGCTACCAAGTTACAGTTAGACAGGAGAAAGAGGTCATGGTGTTTTATGGCACAGCAGGATTACTTTGAATAACAAGGTACTGTACATTTCAGAATGTAGAGGAAAAGATTTTCAGTGTTTTTCACATTAAGAAATGATAGATGTTTAAGGAGATAGATATGTTTAACCTGATTGGAGCATTGCACAATGTATACATGTATCAACACATAACATGTTACCTCATAAATACATATAATTTTTCTGTTGATTAAAATATAATATAAAAAATTAATCCAGGAAAAAGGTGATATCTGTTATGCATTTGGATTTGTTTTTCATTGATTTACTTTGCCCTTCTTCTTCATATTCTTTCCAAATATCTCAAGAAAATACCAGCCTTACTAAAGAACTTTGTGAATATCTATGATGAGGATCATTCTGGGAGGACAGGAGAGGAAACAGGGAGAACAGAAGCCTTTGCCCACAAGGTTTCTTTTATTTGGAATGTACTGGTAATGCAGTCTGATTTGGGGGCTCAGCATGACCTTTCTGAACTTGCCTCAGGAGCCCTTGGTGTTCAATCTAAGTACAAGTACCTCACCTCAGGCAGTGTTTGTATTTGGAAGGCTAGGGGTTGCAGATAAGAACCACATAGATAACTTCTACAAAATGCACATACCTTTTCCTCACTCTCAGCCCAGGATATGAGAATGGGGGGGAAAGAGGAGTATAAATACGTGTGCTTTGGCATGTCCCTTTTTATTATGCTTTATTTTTCCTTTAATTAAATTATGTTGTTATATTGTGGTGCACGTATGAATATGTAACAACAAATCCCATCACTATGTACAACTGAAGAATAAATATTATGTACCAAAAAAGAAAAAAAAAAAGAAAAAAGAACTCCATCCTGGGAAGTGAGGCCTGACACAGAATAAGGCAGGGTTGTTTTTACAAATGTGGGCATTTGCAACAGACAGTAATATCATCTGGGAGAGCCTGGTTTCCAGCAGAAGGCCACCCACAAGCTTACCAGGTCTTTAGCAACTAAGAAAGTTCAAGAATTAAGTTCAAAGCTCCTGATACTGTGTGGGGAGTAACCTTCATCTTGGAAATTGTATCATAATGGATTTAGTATATACTTTTGAAGCATTAAGCATACATATTTCACCAGAGAACAGTCCTGGATTATATTATGTAATCACCAGGATAGTAAGGCAAGTCTCATCTGCAGACAATGGATGAAGGAGACGAGATGTGAAATGGCATTGTATTATGATGGAGCAGATCTTCTGCTTTACTAATCCTATGACCTGAAGTTCTTAAATAATTTAATCTTGGTTTCACATTTATAAAATGGAAATAAGACTGTATTCTCATGATTGCTACAATAATTTTAAAACACATTATATATTATTGGTATATATGAACATTTAATAACTGCTATTCTTACCCCTCATTGATAATGCCATTGCTATTAAACATCTGCATGTACTGAATTAAAATAATGTTCTATTACCTCTTGTTATTTACCGAGTAATGGCTCAGACACTGAGCAAAATTCTTATATGCACTCAATATTAAATGGTATTTTGTGTGTGTATAGTTGGTTGCTTCCTCCCATTCTGTCTTTTTTTGTTACTTACACATTTTGGAAAACAGCAATTGCAGGCATTGTGCAACTGAATAAGTATAGATAAGTGGAATTTACTGAAGGTTTAAAAAAAAAACTCTCTTTCTAATGATCATTAAAGTGATGTGCTATATCAGATAATCAATGGTCTCATTAAAAACAAGATACCAGTCTTACAAATAGTCTGTAAAGCTGGAATTTTAGCAGGATGTGTGTATGTGTATTTAATTTCATATAATTGGTAGGTAAACAAAGAAATAAGATTTTTAGATATGACATTGATTCCAATTATCTCACTGTTAATTTATAAAACCCACTGGAGGCTTAAGAACTATTTTCTAAAAATGTGACCAAATTAGATCTTCAAACAAATGTGTGCATCAATAGACCATGCGTGACATTCCTATTCAAGACAACAGGGTTTCTGAGTGACACTGATAAGGTCAGCAGTCTTCTGAAAGCTGGCCCTTATTCTCCTCAACTTAATTGAAACACGGGGTGGACTCTGTATTTTTACCACACCACAAAAACAAAGCTAACTGGCAAAACAAAAATCCTCTATTGTCAATCAGTCATCAGAAAATCTACTTATCTAGTTGGTAAACAGAACTGAAAACTCAAAAAAAAATCTAAATACATATCAATAAAATCAAGTTGCTTAGTGATTTATAGAATTTGAAAAGTACAAGTTCTTGGATTTGCTTTTAAGAATAAATTCATATGCAGGAATAAGGACATTTTCAAAGTCTGCTTGCTACTGTTACATTTTTATTTTTATGTATTTCATACAGCCTCTCACGGATGCAGAAGCATTTTTATTTGCATATTTATTTTCTGTCATACAATTATCAGAGTATAATTCTAACAGCTGTGTAAGTACACTGTGGCTAACTGGCATGAAAAATTCCTTGTAGATGTGGAAAAGTTAGAACAGGGCCTGAGTTTGCAACAACTGCCATTGCCAGGTGGCTCCTGCCCCTTTACATGAGCCATGCATCAGGGAAACCTTCCCTGGGTGAATAAAATGCTCTCCTATGAAAAGTCCAGTGATAGAAGAAAAACATACTCATACTTGACCCTCTAACTTGAGACAGGAAGATCTAAAACTTAGTTTAAATATCCTTTTATTCTTGACTACTATGACTTGAAGGGGTGGACTTTCTGGCATAAATGTTTCTCATGAAGCCAATGCTTCACTTTTCCTTTTCAATTTGAAAAGTGAGTTTTAGTTTCCCTGTCTCTCTTGGATGAAGAGTACGAATGCTCACCAACTGGCTTGTGGATGGAATGTAAGAGACATATGGCAGTGCCTAGCCTGTTCCCCAGGCTTGCAGTAGGGCCATACCAAATAGTGACTGCTTTGAACACAGTTGATGGGATGAGTGATGAAGGACCCAACCTGTGACTAATCCATCCAGATATAGTATGCAGTCAGTAGTGGAGAATTTCAATCTCCTGCAAAGCATTGAGAGTTGAGAACTCCATTTGGAGACATGTACACTAAGAACATAAAAAGACACAGAGGAAAGGAGGGAATGGAGGTGGCAGAAACAAAAAGAGGCAGATCAGATAGAAAAGATTTTTGGGTAGGAAAGTGACAAAGAACTTTACTTTTACTCCTGATATTTTTCTAGTTCTCATAAACCCTGGTAACATTTTATTTCACATTTTTACTCATCATCATTATTACTTGAGCTAGTTGTAGTGACTTTTCCCAGAGAAGTTTGCTATTATACAAACAACAGAAAACATATTTACTGAGTTTTCAATAGTCCTCTTGATCCATAAATGGAGAAACTTGAACTAGAAAATCTCAAGCTCCTTCATCTCTGAGAAGTAATAAACAACAAAAAATCTGTAATTTTCTATAACCACCAAAAGATCATGTTAAAACTTGTTTCCAAGGGCTGAAGATGAAGCTCAGTGGTAAAACACTTTCGTAACATGATCAAGACCCTGATCCCCAGCACCACAAAAAAAAAGTACTTCACTAAACATTAGTTTGCTGGGCCTCATTGTTCAGACAGGTAATCCCAGTACTTGGGAGGCCAAGGCAGGAGAACCATTTGAACCCAGAAATTCAAGACCAGCCTGAACAACATAGAGAGATCCCATCTCAAAAAAAAAGTTTTCTTTCTCATTGTTTTCTAACCCTTAGTCCCTTAGTTATCAGAGTATTATATTTTGCAAATATTTGCATGCTATATATATATGTATACACACACATATATCAGATGGTAATATACTACAAAGTGAATCTTAAAACATTTTAAAAGGCAAATATATTAAAATTACTTTGTAATATGTAATACATTCACATAGTTTGAGAGTGAGATATAAAAAGATAGATTGTAAAAAGATCCCTTTGCTGTTGTCTCATATAAATTTGTATGCATATACAAGTAAATATTCATATTTCTCTTATTTTTACAAATGAGAGCATATATAGTTTAATTTCAACTTTTGTCCCTTCATTAATCCATCTCAGAGATATTTTCACATCAGCACATATGAATGTTCAGTAGTTTTAAAGCTTCACAGAATTCCATTGCATGAATATAGCATAATTTATCAGGTATTAGCTTGTTTCTCTTCATGGATAATTAGGCTGATTCCTTTACCTTACTACTAAAAACAAAAGTGCAATAAAGAAGTTCATACACACATCCTTTGATACATATAAAATAATTTCTAAAAACTGGAATTAATGGTTTTATATAAATATCATCTAATAGTGTCTATTTCCTTACAGCCTCATCAACAATTTGTCAGTCTGATAGATAAATGGTACCTCAGTGGAGTACCAATTTGCACTTGTTTTACTATGTGTGAAATTAAGCAGCTTAAACTGTTTAAAGGTCATTTTTATTTCTTTTTCTATGAAATGTGCTATTTTATCTTAGTTCATAGATCCAACTCTATTAGAGAGGATATTCTAGTTATATCAATGCCACTTCCTGAATAATCTGCCTTCTCCATATTGTCTTGGAATGCCACATTTTACATATACTACCTTCCTGTATGCATTTGTGTCTATGTCTGACATCTCTAATCTGTTTTATTGATTATTTTAATTGAAAGGCTAAATGATAGGGTTATTTCAATATAATTTGATTTTTCTATTCTTATAAATGTAATCTTTCCTTCTACTAAATCTTCTAATAGATTACTGTTTGCAAATATAGAAACTATTGGTCTCTGTACACTGATTTTGAGCACAAATTTAATAAATTATTTTACTGTTCATACAGATTTATTAGTTGTTTGCTATTTTTTTAGTCTTCATATGCAAATATGTAATTTTTCTCAAATAATACCATTTATATTTCTAATTTCTTTATTTTCCCTAAGTGCTGTTGCTACTATTTCAAGCAAATGCAAATCAAATTACGCTGTTATACTGTATACATGTACTGGCACATACCAACAAACTCTACTACTATGTATAATTAAAATGCACTAATAAAAAGAAACACATACACATATACACACACATAAGAGTGATAACAGATGCCTTTTCCTGGGTCTTGATTTAATTGTGAATAAGGATACTATTTCTTCATTAAGTATTATGCTTGATTTCATGCTGGAATACACATCATATGTTTTAGAAATGTATCTGATTTATAAAATTTATGCTGTTTATATATTTAAATAATAGTCATTGAATTTCATCAAATGACTTCCCAATATCTACAGAAATTATCATATTCTTTTTGGGTTTATTAAAATGATATAACACAGGGCTGGGGTTATAGCTCATTGGTAGAAGGCTTGCCTAGCATGTGTGAGGCACTGGGTTTGATTCTCAGCACCTCATATAAGCAAATCAAAAATAAAGTTTCATCAACAACTAAAAAATTATTTTAAAAAATGATATATTGCTACCTTTCCTAATGTTGAATGATCCATTTATTCTGAAATAACCTCCCTTTTTCTTGGTGAATTATTCTATAAATGTTTGTGTAGTTTACATTCTACATTGTATGTAAGTTCTTGCATTAATATTTATAGGTGATATCAATAAGATTAATACATAGTTGCTTTTTTAACCCCTTGTTTCAAGAGAGTTGGGTATTTTTAGTCAGATTTCAGATGAAATTAATGAATATTTTAGTTCTCTGTGTTTTCTAAACAGTTTAAATAAACATTTAAATTGTTTGATTCCCTTTGAAAATTCCTTAACTTAATACTTCTAGCAGTGGGTGGGGATAGGGAATTCTGTGAAAAAAAAATATTTGCTTTTTTTGTAGAAATCAAACATTCTCCATCTTTTGTTGTTGTTGTTGTTGTTGTTGTTGTTGCTGTGCCAAATATTGTACTCAGGGCCTTGTGCATGTAAGGCAAGCACTCTACCAACTGAGCTATATCTCCAGTCCCAACCATTCTCTTTTTTGAGGCAAATTTTGGTGTACTTTATTTTCCTAAAAATATATTTACTTCAGAAGCTGGAGTTGTGGCTAAATGGTAGAGCGCTTGCCTAGCACATGTGAAGCACGGGGTTCGAGTCTCAGCACAGAATATAAATAAATGAACAAAATGAAGGTCCATGAATGTGTAAAAAATATTTTTTAAAATATATTCATGGACTGCGGTTGTGGCTTAGTGATAGAGCACTTGCCTAGCACATGGGAGGCACTGGGTTCAATCTTCAGAACTGCATAAAAAATAAACAGATAAAAATTAAGGTATTGTATCCATTTAAAAAAAATTAAACTGTTTATATATATATATATATATAATATTTATTTATTATATATTATATTTATTTATTATATATTATATTTATTTATTATATATTATATTTATTTATTATATATTATATTTATTTATTATATATTATATATTATATATTCATATATATATATATATATTTTAGATGCATTCTCCCTGAGTTTTAAAAATATTTTTTTATGATTCTTTTAATTGTTCTATTTTTGGCTTCTTTGCCATTCAATAATTCATTTTTTTGTATGGTTTTACTAGTTTACTTTTTCTCCTTTCCTGATTAAGTAAACTACTTCTTTTTTCTCCCCTAATAAATAGGTATTAATTTATTAATTCTGGTTTTTGGTTTTCTAGCACATTGATTTCTGGGTTTGTCTTTATTAATTTCCATTATTTTTTCTTTATTTCGTTATTGTTTTTTACCTAAATTTTGGGGTCACAGTTTAAATTTTTATTTTTTCTTCTTTGCTGATAAAATTATTTAAGGCTACCATGTTTCTCTTGACCCCTTATTTAACTGTATTCCACAGGATTTATAGGTAGAATTTTGATTCTCCATTTTCGTTTTAAAAATATTGTTACTGTATTTCATATTTTCTCTTTGCTTAAAGGAATTTTCCCCATATTTCTCATTTTTGTTATTGATTTAATTGGTTTTTTACAGTTCTGTAATCAGATACTTTTGAAATTTCATTGAGATTTTCCTTGTATCTTAATAAATTTCATTGAAACATATTCTAAAGGCTGCTTGAAAAGTGGATGTAGTTTTGATGTTAAGGTAGAGTTTTGTCTATATATTTTAGCAAGCGATTATTAGTTGTGTTATTATAGATCACCACTTTCTGTCAACATGTTCTACTTGGATAGAGAGCTATGAGTTAAGTTTCCCACAAGCTGTGCTTCTATGTTTATGTCTATTTTTCTTAGAAGCTCCTGAAACCATCCTCATTGTGATGTTCAGCGTTTAGCACATGAAGAACCTTCTTTGCCTTATTTGTTTTTGAACTGAATTTGACCTTATCTATTATTAACATCATGACATTTGCTTTGCTTTTGCTTTCATTTGTCAAATATAATATTCAAAATCCTGTACCTCAACCATTCTCAATCACTTTGCGATATACCTATTGAATATAGCATAGAATTGGATCTTGATTTGGGATGTAATCACAAAGTTTGTCTTTAATTTTGTTTTGTGTCTTATGATATAGTAAACACATTTATTCAATTTATTTAGCTCTTTTTACTAGTTTTATATCTTTTACTAATAATAGATTTTCTATTGTTATTGATAATAGATTTTATATCTTTTACTATTTATAGATTAATACAAACCACTCAACCTACTATTTTTTGGAGGGGCAGCATTTATAGTTCCCTATGAAAGAAAATAGAACATCTTCTTTACCCAAAACACATTTCTTCCACCAGTATTTATTAAATATCATCTTTGTAGTCATGGTTTTCATTATATTTTTAAGTGTGCTTATATTTCTAATTCACAAGTAGGCCAGCTATACGTGACTACCTAGATATTAAAAAGAAAGCAATCAGTTAAGTTGGCTCCTATCCTATCAATACTTCCTCACTTCTGTTATTTTTATCATGTCAGCATTATCAGATCATGCATCATCTACATTGTCCTGTCACCGTAGTATTCCCTACATTGTAGCATTTCAGACAACTTTTCAGTTATATATGCGCAATGCTCATTAACAGTCCCAGTTTACAGCATCTTCTCTGACTGATTTTGTTCTCTTATAGTTTCATCAAGAACAGTCTCCTGGAAACAATCTTTCCTTGTTCTTTGTATGTTCAAAATTTATTATCTGACTTTATATTTGAAGGATTGTTTGACTGAATATAAAATATTTCTTTCTGTATCTGTAGATGTTACTTTAGTATTTTCTGATTTAAAGTAATGCTGTGAGGAACATAAAACTTGTCTAATATTTTCTTAATTGTTTGATTATTTTCTCCAAGGAGTAAATAACTTTTTATTCTTTTAAATTCAATAATTTTCCTAGAATATTTCACAATCTTAAGTCCTCTAGTACATTTTTTTCTTCACAAATCCACGAAAAATAAAATTGAAGATCTTCAGTTTCAAATATAGAAGGTTTCTTGAATTATAGCTTCAAATATTTATTCTATTCCATTGAAAGAATAGGCTTTCTCCCTGAGAGGTGCCATTTATGTGTATTTTGGGTCAAATCTGACTCTTCCCATTGGTTATTATTTTCTCTGTAGAGCATTTACATCTTTCTTTAAACTCTCCATAAGATATGACCTTCATAGTGTTTTGAAATTTTTATCCACGGTTATATTTCTTCCATCCGGCCTTAATTTTAGCAATTATGCTATTTTGATTTACAACTTATATTCTGTCAACTCACTTTCATCTCCTATCTTTTCTGCCTTGGTTCTGTAATCCATGCTCTGTTTCTTCAAAACAGTCATATACATAGGTGATGCTGTACATATGCTCTATATTTGCTTTAAATTAATGGGAAAATGGTTGCTGATTATATTTGATATTTTCCACTGCCATATTTGCCAGGACAATGTGCTTTATCTAATCATAAATTTAGGTGCAATGTTCATAATTTTTTCTATAGTATTTTATTTTAATGCCATGATAATATCATCATCTAATAAGTTCACTTTGTTTAGATTGCTTATTTATAGAATTTACCTGCAAAGGTTATTACAGTGAGGGGCAGAGAAAGAAGGTGGCCTTCTAAAGTACTAACCTGAAGGCACTCTTACCACAGAAAATGTGTGGCTTGTGTATTTCTAAAGTAGTTTACCCTACTCCCTACATTGATTTTATGAACAAAATCAAACACAGAAACATTCTAATTATTCTTTTCCCATGACAAGCACTGCTCATTGCAATGCTCATACTCATTCAGTCAGAGAAGAACACCATGCCATGTTCCTTGATGTACTAGCTCTGGAACTCCTAAGGCTTTATAATGATTGTTTTCACTTTCTCCTCCATAGTGTTTGTCTAATTTCAACATTTACTGGCAGCCTTTGAAGAACTTTGGGTTTTATATGATATATTTGTTTCTTGGATTTTCTAAAAAATAATTTTGAATTGTTAAATATTACTAGTGACTTTAAGGAGAAATGGGCACTAACTTACTAGAAAGCATAAATTTAAATATTTTTATCTTTACAATAATAAAAAATTCACATATATCATTTTAAATTTCAATATCAATTCATACATTTTCTTCTAAGTAATCTTAGATTTGCTGGTCCCAAATTATGTGAAGACAAATATGCCCCCCCAAAAGATAAATTCTCTGGAGCTGAGATGTAAGTAAAAGTAAGAAAGAAGGGAGAAGAAAAAAGAAAGAAGAAGAAGAAGAAGAAGATGACAACGACAAAACAAAGTACAATATATAGTTTTTATTCTAATGTAATCATATAATATGGGCATTCATAGAAAAACAGATAACTTTAAATATAAGAACACACAATTTTCAAAGGGGAAATTTACATATTATAATATGTAAAAACAAAACTGAACTTAATTCCACTCAACAATGCTACATCATTTTAAAACTGCTCAGAACTAGCTAAGGAAAGATTATCTCAAATGACTAGGCTTGTTATCAGCCCAGATCATATGTACATAGTGCTTTGTATAAATATATAACAAAGACACCCTAATAAAATATTATAATCATCAAACTGTCAAGTGTATATCACAACCAAAATCATGTCCTAAAAGGCTTTACTAAAACAATGATTTGACCTCAGATTCTCCTCCATTTTCCCAACTCATACATCTGATATTTTGCCAATTACTGATGATTCAACTCTGCCCTTTCCCTCTCATCCATCTTCTCATTTTTATTCCTGATATTATTACCAAATCAGTTTTTCATTATCTTTTACCTTGCCAGTAGCCTTACAGAAACAGGAATTTATTGTTAAAAGGAATCTTGCAGTCATATTCAGGCCACTGAATGTCAGGTGTGAATTTAAATGCAGGTGTTACTAAGTCATGGTTTGTCGCTATCAGTATTATTTTTAACTGGAAGAAAAAAAAAGTACATACCATGTACCAGTCCAAAAATACACAAATAGCTTCCCTATCAATGTGGTGAAGATTGTGTGATTCCATCTGGATTTAATCCAGGTGCAGCCATCACCCAAAAAAACGTAACCCCAGGCAGTAGGTTGTGGAAAATAAGCTGGGAATTAGAGTGGATATCTCAGGCATTACAGCAAAACTGACATAAAACCAAAGGAAAAGTGGATCTGGTCCTATAGACTGTGTTAATAGATGAGTAAAAAGGAATTAGAGAGTGGGGACTTAGAGGTAATTTGGTTTTCTGAATCATCTCAATAAATACTGTTAAGTGTTTCACAGAAAGCAATAATCTTGGTGAATAAACTTATTTTCTGTTATATGACTAAAGGTATAATCAGTATTTTGAGAAGGAGGTTTGGGTCATAATTAATAAAATACATGTATAAATAATAATTAAAGTAATGCAAGTAGAAGTGCAGTTAGATCTAGGGATGACATGAATTTCTACCTTAAGGTCACATAGTTTTAAAATACATAGCTTTCAATAATTGCCAAACACATTAAGCATTTATCTCAGGCACTATTATAAACATTTTTTTCCGAGCCAAATCATTTAATTCTCTGGAAGATCCTATGAGGAAACATATATTCTTTTTTGGACTTAAAATTAAAAAGACCGAACCTGAGTGATTAAAGAACTCACTGACAGAAAAAAAAAAAAAAAATCCAGACGTTAAGGCTCCAGCATTTACAGTCTAGAACATAGCTCAGTCATAGTCTCTGAGGTGGCCCATAGAACAATTTTCATGTAGAAAGATTGTTCTGCAAGAGAAATCATCTGAAAAAAAATCTACATTTCCCTTAGACCCAAATATAATGCACCATTTTCAGGTAGAAGATTGTTTGGAAAGGCAACTCCAAGAATTTCTCCCATTCCCATATGTATACCCCCTGTCAGGTGACTTTGTCAGTCCTTTGTTTAAAAGGCAGTTTATTATACTCCCATTGAATCTGAAATTATATTCTGAATTGCTTTGTTTAACATAATGAGGCAGGAATAACATTGTAACTTCCAAGTCTTGGCTTCAAGAGAATTTGAAGTTTAAATGTTCTCTTGGAACAAGACAACCTTGTGAATAAGCCTGGTGTTGCCTCCTGGAGGATGAGGTTTCATGTGAAGAGAAAGACAACATGGGGTGGGGGAAGCTGTGTGTGCAGCTATTATAACTGATGCTTGAAATATATAAGTAAGCCATTCTAGGTTAATCTGTCCTAACCAAATCATCAACAGGTTTGAATATATGTAAGAACAATGGACAGTGGACACTATGCATTGCAGAACATATCATTTCAGGCCAGAATAAATTGCCATTCAACAGAATCATGAGCGAAAAAATTAGTGGTTGTTTCAAGCTACTGGTTTTGGGGTATTATGCATCGGCAGTTAACTGACATACTTTCAAATGCAAAGATCCCTTGGAAAACTGGTCATTCTAATTATGTTTCCTGATTGACCCTTTCAAAGACATAAGCTTTGGGGCATTGGTACTTTGTTTGACACCTTTTTTCCTCAAATCCCATTTTCTATCTTCCATCTTTCCGTACCGGATCTCAAGTCCTCTGATCTTTACTCTCATTTGCAGAATGATTGGCTTATTCTCAATTTCTCCCTTTGTCTTTCTCTACAGAAAACTCTATGGAGTACCCATCACTCTGACTTCTCTCTTCAAGCTCCCATATCAGTAGTTCAAATTAGTGTTGTGAAGTGACAGCTTTGTTTGTGCTTATATGTGGAGAGGGATGGGAAAAGGATATTTAAATAGATAGTTAATATACTTAATATTTGCAGCCTGGAATCACTTTCTAAACTACATTTCCTAAAATCAAATAAGTATCCATTGCATGTATTCATTTCTTTCATAATTTATTATGAAATAACACAAATTATGGCTTTTTTTCTTTGCTATCTTGAATTCTTTCATATAAGACCTAATGAAAGTGTAACCTGTATATTTTATCCATCATGAACGTCTCAATACTGATAGGGTCCAGGAATATTATAACTTGTCCAAGGTTGTGAATACAGTTTAAGGAGGGAGAGAATCAAAAATTGGTGTCATACAGTTATTCTGAATTCTCATTAGAGTCCTATTAAAAATATCCCAGATCTTAATTTTGTTTTACATATGTAGTATCTACATAATTAGGAAGAAGAGCAAATTTCTAGATATTCTTTGATGTTAAGGATATTAGGCTACATTAATATTTGACACCTTAGCAAGGACTTCTAGAAAACTCCTAAATCTAGATGGTGTATATTTTCTTATGTTTGCCTACATGTTTCAGTTTAATTGAGGAAGCAATTTTTAGTCTTTAATTAATTGGAACTCTAATTATTCAGCCTGGAGACGTAAATACTAAAAGTCAATTTAATGAAGATTCAGCTACATGAGGAACTCTCAAGAAGATGATCAAGCCTATTTCCACTTAAAAACTGGATTTATCTGATAGTACAAAAGATGAAGGAAATATTTCTGACAGTGAGGTTAACAAATTTTAGAAAATAGAAAGGTTGTAGAAAATTCTTTCTGTGAATACATTATTAAAAATCTCCTTCATATTTCTTGTTCTACTCATGAGTCTGATGGTACGTGAATAAGTTACTTAAAATATATTTCTTTTTCTATTTTCAATAATTCTGTGGCTGTAAATTACAATGAATGTACTTAAATCTGCTTGCACTGCAATTAATCATGTATTACTATTTGTTAATAAAAGATGGTATTAAAATTTTTGACATATCAGTGGAGTTAAAATTTTGAAATTATGAGAAAATCAAATTGGAACTGTCTAACTGCCAAACAAGTAGCACTATGCTTAATTTAAATGATAGTTAAGGCTTAAATAATTCTAAGTTAACATATAAAAAGGAGGAATAAAGGGATTCAAAAAGTAATTATAAAAGACCCTATTCTTTTCAGGACATGACCACTCTTGGAAAAATAGGACAGAAATTGGAAGATATATGCATGAGAAAGAGATTCATGCTCCTGGGTAGGACAGAATCCACCTCATCACCTCCTTTTCTTATTAACAGTCCCTTTGCTAAAGCCTCCTCAGTGTTCCCACCCCTTCTCCCTGGTAGCCTACAGAGCAACTCCTCTAAAATGCAAATCTGATCATTTTACTTCACAGCCTAAATATCTTCTGCCACTATGTCCTTTCTTTGTTCTCTCCAAACCCAACTTACATGATTCCTCTTCTCCAAGACTCTGGAGTGGTCCCCTTGGAATGTGTCCTTATAGCCCCTGTATTTGTGCTTTTTTATCACTTTTCAAAATGTTTCATTATATGTTGTGTGATGTGTTTTAATAACTGCCTCTCACCAGACTAGCAGCTCCTGGAGAGCAAGGAATATGTCTATTCTCTCGATCCTTATACTTCCAGATGCAGCTCAAAGCCTGGCACAGTGCAGGTTCTCCAGGACTCTCTTAGAAGAATGAGTAAAACTGTTGTGAATAATATTTCCTTTACTAATATTTCATTCCATCAATCAATAACATATAATAAAGATTTAGTTTATGCTTAATCCTAAGGCTAAAATGGTCAGGAGGAATGCATACAACTTGACCTAATTAAAAATCTAATTTATTAACAATTGTGTATGTAAGTATAAAGTTGCTTAATTTTTAAAAATATGATTTCTTTACTAGAATTTAATTTAGTTATGATGATGATTTTTTTCCCTAAATTTGGTTGGTCTGAAGAGAAGTTTACTAGTAGCAGCAACATTTAACTTGGACAAGTACCTTTTAGTGGTGAGTTGAACAAGCAGATACAGCTCACAAACCACACAGAAAGCAATCAGTGCTTATGGCATAATGTCCTTAATAGAATGCTTCAGGTTCTTGTTCATATTTTTTGCACTTCCATGATGACCATTAGAATACTGCTATGTTGAAAGAATTTTAGACACTATTTCATATTTTATAAAATATTATTACCTACTATGTGTTAAATACAAGGTGACGGCTTTGACAGATAAGGTATGATTTTTACTTAAACAACAATGAATAATTGAAGGTATATTCACACACATACACATAAGCTTACATAATCATACTTAAATATTACCATTCCTTTCATTAAGCCCTATTATTTATCATATAATGTCACCTAAGAATTGTTCCATCACAAAATGATAAATTATTCAAATATCTAGCCATTGTAGTTTCAGTAAAAAGCCTTAACTCTGAGTAGGTGGTGATCAGTGTTCAATTAAGACCTCAAATGTTCTATTTGGACGCTGTTGTTCTAAGTATCTACAATTTATTCATATTTATACATAAAACATATATGCAACTTTAATAGTTGTATATGATACAAAATTTGAACATTTAAGGGATGTTACACGACATTAAGTTTAACCCTCATTTATGTCTTGGATGATAGATGCAAGAATTCCAACTGAGGCGATTTTATGAACCAGCTAAATGATTTGTATTCAGAACAGCATTAAAAATCCCCATGACAAAGTGTACTTGAACAAAAGTACCCTGCTTGTGACACATCCTTTACAAGTAATGTGTTTTCATTTTTCACATGTTGCATCTCATTTATTTTATTCAGGCACACATACTTAAATCGGCAAGATACCGCAAGCTTCCAATACCTTTGAAATAATAAATCACTTCTTGCAGATGTTTTCACCCACTGCAAGGCTGCCGTTCATTAATCAAACATTATCAGTTTCTATCAGTGCCCAGTGTTAAACAGAAAAGGCACTTCATTTTGAGTTCTGACTTTCATTCACTGGTTAGTCCCTGACCCCACAATACTTACTGCTTGCATTTTAGAAATGTGAAACCTCCTACAGTGTAATAGATTTTGCAGAAAAAAAATACTAAATAGTATTATATTTTTCTGAATTCTACATTGCTTTTTCCTGAGCTAAATCAAACAGTACTTCTAAAATGCCAAATAAATACAGTCACGATAAACATTTAAAATTAGGCCCAAAATAATAAATTCATAATGTAAGCTCTGTTTCCATGAATATATCTAACACATTGAATTTCTATAACACATATATAGGGATGCATTTTTAAATTTTAGCTTAAGCTATTAAAATCATTTCAAAAGACAACAAAGGGCAATTTATCTACCTACTTGAATTTTAAGCCCACCAAAAGAAAATGAAACAAAGTGAACTTTTAAAATCTTTCTCGATTTTTTTTCCAAAGAAATATATTATAGAAAATGGGTCATTTGATAATAGAGGAAATCACAGATGATCTTGTGAATCACAAGTCATTAGAGTCACCTTATAAACATTCTCATAATCTAAAGAAAAGACGACTTATATAAACTTGACTTCTTTATTGTCTCACAAAAACTCAATAATACAATACTGAAAGATAATTTTAGCCATCACTTTAATTTCCTCTTCAGAAAAACAGTCTCACTTTATATCTCCCTTTAACAACTCAGAACTGAAACGACTCAAAGCCCACATGCACTTCAAAACCTGAACTGATGATACATGAAATGGAGATTACCATGAGACGGAACACAAAAGAAATGCTTTATAAATATTTTGTTTCTTCATTATGAGTCAATGTCATTAGTGATTATTTGTAAATGCTCACTAATTAAGGTATGGTGCTAAAAGATGTAAGTATGGCTATGGCCCCCTTCCCAATAGATGTATCATAAAAATTATTTGATTTTTTTGCATGATAATTTTCCATATGAGAG
The DNA here is from genome assembly GCF_964194105.1 of Spermophilus citellus. NCBI lineage: Eukaryota > Metazoa > Chordata > Mammalia > Rodentia > Sciuridae > Spermophilus > Spermophilus citellus. Next base: position 53,902,187 of record NC_138191.1, on the reverse strand, counting down.
ATTCAAAGTCAATATGAAAAGTATGTTATCATGATTCCACTTAAGTCAAAACCAAACCTAAAAAATATTATCTGATGGCAGAGAGGGAGAAGGATAGTGTTATTCAATTGTTTGTATGGTGGCACTCCTGAGTCTGGGGGATGTAAGGCAGCTCCCTGATAGTATCAAAAGGAGAAACTCATATGCCTGTCCACAGCCTCTGGGACGAATAATAATTCTACAAATTCTTGGTATCACATATATGAGCTATAAGAATTTATTTCTCTCCTGCCCTCATATCCGATCTACTGTCACTTTCAAACCAATTAGCATATGCATCTGAAGCATATGCCATCTATATTTATCAGTTTTCAAAATCACTGTTAATTCAAGTCTCTGTGTTATAGTGGATGCTATTTTATGTGCCAATAATGAATAGACTTTTGTCTAACAAACTTCCACCTGTGTAGGTTAAAAGCTCAGATCACTATATGGTTATCCATGTGTCGTCTCTGTTCTCCCTGTGTACTATAGATCAATTTTCCCTCTTAAAATTTTCCCTCTTCCCTGTAAAGAATATATGCCTAATTTCATTATTGAATCTCAAATGACTAGTATCATACCTGGTCCAATACTAATGGTTAAAAATCCATAAATAAGTGAATAAAAGCATAGAAATGGGAATGCAGTTTCCAGTTAGAACTTTAATTTCTTCTTTGTACTTTGACTTTCTTGTGTTCATATGCTAATGAGACCAATGCCCCTCTTTTTGTACCTTTCTCCCCAACTTCTCCTTTGACCTAATTACAAGAAAGGACCTAAAATGCTTTGATGTTAGGTTTTAAATGAGTGATGCTACCATATTTTCTTCTATGACATACATACATTTAATTGAAGATAAGCATAAAGTATAATCTTTGTACCACATGACAATCATTTAATTGTAAAACAATGGATATGAGCTAAAAAGTGGTTAAGAAGAAAAATCAGAACCAGACCTCTACTGAACCCTGAACTTCACATTTAGCGGGATCAATACTGAGTGCTTTTTCATACATGTGTAAAATAAAAAATAAAACTTGTTATCCACAGTTTACAATTCGTATCTTATCTCAACTAATCAACAATCCCCCAAATTAATGGGATAAGTGAGATGCCATCACTAAGTCTGTGTAGATCCAAAGATGTTATCCATATGTGGATATAATATATGTCCTCCTACTGCCTGAGAATCTAAAATAATAGATTGATAATTACAATGATTAAGCACTAAAATTAAAACCTGGTCTTCCTGACAATGAGATCAACACAAAATTATTATAAATAACATAGACATCAGTACCTGATGGAAAGTTTACTGACTTATCAAGAAAGACAAACTATTATCCTAGCACAAAAATATTTAAGGAATTTTAAGACAGTAATCAATAAATTCACTGACCAATAGACAATGTTCAATAGTTATATGAAAGATTAAAATATTTCTTTATGACTTTTCAATATTCAGAAAGGTATAGAGAATTACAGTAAAACAACTTAATATGTTTTCATATAATTTTCAAGATTATGTAAAATCTTATTCTATATGATTTCTAGCATATTCTTTTATATAAGCAGAAAAGGCATAACTTTAGAAAGAACTACTTGATGACTAAATTGTTTGATTCATTAGAAATATCTTTTATAAAAAAATAGAATCATACTATTAAATGGCAAGAAATAATACTAACTTGAAAATAATCAAAATCAAATATGGCCAGCCATGGTGGTGCATGCCTGAAATCTCAGCAGCTTGAGAGGCTAAGGAAGGAGGATCATGAGTTCAAAGCCAGCCTCAGCAAAAGCAAGTTCTAAGCAACTCAGTGAGACCCTGTGTCTAAATAAAATATAAAATAGGGCTGGGAATGTGGCTCAGTGTTCCAGTGCCCCTGAGTTCAATCTCCAGTTCTCCCCTCCCTACAAAAAAAAGTAAACATGGACTTCCATAGAAAAACGTATTTTTCAATCAGCTATGGCTCACTTGACAGTTAAATTAGTAGTGAGATATTTTGAAAAGAAAATCCTAGGGGTTGGGGTTCTGGCTCAGAGGTAGAGTGCTCACCTAGCATGTGCAAGGCCCTAGGTTCAATCCTCAGCACCACATAGAAATAAATAAATAAAATAAAGGTATTATGTCCAACTACAACTAAAAAATAAAAAATATTTAAAAATTTTAAAAAAGAAAATCCTATATGATCCCACAATGAAGTGTCATGGATTTAATTTTTTAAATTGCTGCTCTGTTTTTTTCATGTACACACACAAAAGTAAGTATCTCTTTTTTCATGGCTAAGCCATGTCTTCAAGCTTAGCTTTGCTCCTCTGTTGAGCATCATGCAGAGTGAGACACACTTGAAACTGTGTGTGTTACTTCCAATGCTGCCTGCTGAAACACAGCCAGCATCCCAGGTCCAAAGTAATAAACATCATCTCTCATAGAATTTAGTAGGCTTGTTTTGTTTTTCCTCAAAAAGATGATTTCTAAAATTCAGCTTGGAAAAGGGAAATAAATCTTTGCTGACTTAATAATAGAAGTTAAAGTACTTAACATCTTTTGTAGCAGAAGCAACCAAATTAGTGTAATACACATGCACTGACATTTGCCTATCCACCCTCACCATAAGGAAACAGGAACTCTAAAGACTGTACACATTTGATACAAATTTGAATGCACACCTGTTACCTTATATTGTGAGGCACTTAATAGAAATATTGATGTGCTGGAGGTGTAGCACAGGCCCAGGGTTTGATCCCCAGCAGAAGGAAGGAAGGAAGGAAGGAAGGAAGGAAGGAAGGAAGGAAGGAAGGGAGGGAGGGAGGGAGGATAGAAGGGAGAATAGGAAAGAGTAAGAGAAGGAGGAACAAAGGAAGGTGGAAATTCTCTAGTCTGGTTCAGGATTCAGCTTTTCTAGTGTCTAGTCAATCCAACCTCATATGGCCATCTGCTTTTCATCTTCCAACATTTTGATATTTCTCCTTCTTCCTATTTTTTTCCTTTTGACATATGACATTTAACAAATTTTGTTGCTTTTATTTCATTTGCTGTGTTAAAATGGATCCCTCATTAATTGATTTCCAGGTGTGACTTTTTTTTTTGGTCTACATTCTAAGGATGAACTTGAACTTGATTCCAATTCAGCTGCAATTTAAACCTGCTGCGTGGTTATAAACTTTAGTAACCTCATTGTTCAATTAGCATACCAGTAAGGTATATGCAAACAAAATTAGCTTTCTGTAGATATTTACTTACTAAAAATTCTAAAGAATATTAAAATTTGTATGTTAAAAATAAATTTCCAAATTTTAATATACTCAGTCTTGCCCATGATTCCCCACACTCTTGAGACTTTTAAAGTTGCCAAAACTTTACATGAGCAGATGTTACATAAAGCTAAATTGTTTTGGTAGTGTTGACTAATCTCCTGTCAATCAATGACAACATAATCTATTGCCATTACTAAGTAAACAACTAGTTTTATTTTTAAAATATTGTGTGTAAATACCATTCATCATCATCTTGTGGCAGGGGTCGGGGGGCGGCTATTGGGGATTGAACTCAGTGTCGCTCTACCACTGAGCCATATTCCCAGCCCTGTTCTGCATTTTATTTAGAGACAGGATCTCACTGAGTTGCCTCAGTCTCCCAAGCCACTGGGATTACAGGCATGCATCACCTCTCCACACCAAGTCCCATTCATCTTATAGTCACAGGTACCACTGAAAACAAAGGATCCATGGGTGTCCAGAAAAATCAGATTATGCTGCATTTTTTTTTGTCACAGTAAGAGTACCAAAAAACTGACAAATCAACATCAATAACACATCCCTATTAGAAATATATTTATTACATAATTAACAGGGAATATAAGACTCATTGTTTCCTAAATCCTTCTCAGAGCCCATGCTCCAAAAAATTTAGCCACAAAAAAATGCTAATTAGAATTGTTCCTGAATAATCACTAAGGCAGACAGCAGCTTATGATTTTGAATTTCACATAATAACTCAAACATTTTTTAATCTGAGTGATGGTTGAAACACTTAAGGAACCATACCTACAAAAACATAAGCAACTCAGTTGCTTGCTTGTATTTATAAGATTGTATTAACTTTATTCCCAAAATAATAGCTACAGTTTGTGCCAAGTAAATCAGAAGAACAAGAAAGGAAAAAGAAAAAAAAATTTGTTTGGTTATACCATAATTCAATTCTTGTTAATGCTCTATTAAGCACTTCAATTAGCTGTTATGTTTACTTTTACTTTTATAAATTAATCTTTTCTACATATCTAAATATACATATCCTAATGAGCTTTAATATTCAAGGAGATAAATAAGAGAAGATGCTTTGAAACCAATTATAGAAATATACTTATGTAATCTGCGAATGCTATTCAAAGTTTATCATTTCAAACATACCAATACTAGGAAAATACAATCTTATTTTGTTGAAAATAATAATTTTGACTTAAACTTTTATGATATGGTTAGGTTTGAGTCTATATATGTAGAGATTAATAAAAGCATTGAGAACACTAAGCCTCAGGAATTTAAAAGATGGAATAATGCTGATAGCTACTTATTAGCTGGTCATTTATTTTCTAAACTTCTCATTAAAGTTCCTGACATGAAATTATAAGGAAAAGAGACCTAAGCATTTTGACCTAAATATTAATTAATTAATTCATCCTTTGCCCAGTTCAAGCTGTAATCATCTCTCACCTTCATTGTACAGCAGCTGCATGCTTGTCTCCACATGTCTAGTCTTATTGCTCTCACATCTCTCTCCCAGAGAGCCTGCACTGCTTAAAATGTTCTGATCACTTCTCATATTCAACAGAATGCAATCCAAGTCATTTAGTAAGCTATGCAGGCCCTCTAAGACCTACTTCTTGCCTAACTCTCCTGCCTAAAGACTCAACAACCACAGCATCACTAATTTCCGAAACACTGAACTACGCAAGTTTATTATAAAGCTAGTTCACTGAACAACTTCTCTCTCGACCCCTCTGGAAGGAATAACCCTTTCTGTGGGCCTTCTCTTGCCTTGTTATTTCCTAACCATAGTTTCAACTCCATAAAGACACCACTCTCCCCAGGAAGTCTTTCCTGGCTTCCTCCCCATCCACAATGCACTCTCACAGTTAAAATAATTTCAGTAATATCAAGCTTCTTCATTGTGTACCCACCAAACTCCAGGATACTCTCAATCATTACATGCATTATCACATGGTGTTGTAATTATTACACATTGCAACCAATGAAGTCTTGATCTCCATAAAGACAGGGAAAATGTTTTCCTTTTCACTGTGACAACCAGTACCTGGTACAAATCATGGTAAATGTTTATAGAACAAAATGTGATATAATTAGGTATGTCCAAACAGGGTGCTTGTAAATTAACACTCTAGAAACCAGGAGCACAAGGAGAGGGATTCCAATGATCATTTTATGTTATAAAGTATAGCTTGTGTATATGTATAAGAGTGGTATCTTTTACACATATTCAGTGATGGGCAATTTTTGGCTATCTTTATGAGTCTGCATAGTTACAGTTTTAAAAGATCAATCAAAAAATCAATACATAATAGAAGTGTTTTCTATACCATGAATATTGAATAATTATTATTTAACTTATGGTCAATTAAGTCTTTGGCAGAAATCAGAGCACATTTTTTTCTTCTACCAAAATTTTGGCCTAAAGGCTTAGCTTATTTGAATTATCCATTCCTCAAAGCAGCAAATAAGATTTTTTCAACTTGCTTTTTTATTTCCAATCATGTAATGCCACACAGTTGATCTAGAATATTTCAAAATATACATAGTGTAAGAACTCACTTACACTAGCTTGAAATAATTGCCAAATTATGCTTCCCTTCATTGAATTTTATATATATTTCTTTGCTCTATTTTTTCTCTCTCTTCACTCAATCCCATCCCTTCCATTTCTACCTCACTCTACATAAATATGGTATATTCATATGGTCAGTCAATTTTCAAATAATCCTTAGCTACAAAGCTTTGGTATCATAGCATGATATGCTTAAGGATTAATTTATCTTCAACTTTAAACTCATAATATGTCCTACAGTTTTTCCTAATAATGATATACTCTAATAGCATGGTGATTGATTCAATCATTACACTTAAGTAAAATGTAAGTTTTAGTTGAGAATTTGTTAAAGTGCTACTGTTCTTGTATTTTTACAAATAATTCAAGATACTTGTTGTATTAATTTATTAAATGGGGTTATTTAAAGACCTGATAGAATTACTCACTTTCAAAGCAACTAATTATAATGTAAGTGTAACACCTGGATAAAACTGGCTCAAACCAGTTTTGGGCATTGGTCTCATTTTATATGCTTGAAGGGATAACATTTTTATAGACTTCCTAGAAGACACATTTGAAGAATAATCACCAATTTCATTAGAAGAACTATAAAAAATAATACTTTTAATTATGAATTTATTTTTTTGGTTTTTGCAGTGTTGAGGATTGAAACCAGGACCCCACACAGGCTAGGCACATGCTGTACTGCTAAGCTATGCCCCCAGCTTCTTGCTTTCATAATAAATAATCAATAAAACTAGGATTAATAAAAGTATCATCCTTACTTGTGCATCTTTCATAATAAAATATTTTATTCTTGTCTCCTTCCACTCCATAAACAAAAATAGAGACTAAGACGTACTATAAATATAAAATTAGTTAAGTAAAAACTTAATGTTCTTTGTCTGTATTTCTCTACTTTGATATGCAGTTATGTTTTTTATTTTTTTTCACCACACCTAAGATTTTCTTTTCTGTTCTGTGTGCTCGGGGAGATAAAGCTAAGGTTTTCCTCTCTCTCTCCCCCCATTCCTCCCCTCCCTAAGAGGCTCTCCAGCTCATTCCACCAGCTTTTAACCAGCAAGTCAGGACTTCCTCCCGATAAAGCATGCAAAGCCTTGGCCTTCCCTAACGAGAGGCCAATCAAGGTGAGCTCATTTGGATGACATGGTCCACCTTAGAATGTTCTTCTATCTTCACAAAACTAGTTCCTTGTCAATGAGGAAGCATATCCTCTCATCTTTCAAAAGTGAACACCTGTGTTTGTGCTCTTCCATTTCTTTTTGTTCTTTCATCCATTAAATATCATTTTAAATCTTTTTTGGTATTCACATTTTTATCTTATCATTAACTGTGTTGGATTTCTCTACAAATATAAACAAATAAAAGAAAAACTTTCCCTTCTCCTTCTCCCTTAAGCCATTCACCACCTTTTACTTCCTACTCTATGATTATAAATGAGATACTGAGGAAGCTGGGAAAAACCACAGATTGGGGATTCTGATATCCTCTGGGAGAAACCTAACAGCATCAAGCAAGCCAAGGAACCAGTTTCCTAAGCATTGAAATCAGGGCAACTGGCACCTAGTTCCTGGGATTATGGTGAAGTTTAAATAAGATCCATCGAGAACATGAACAAATCCCCAAATACATAGTAGACATTTTAAAAACAAAGCTCTAAGTAATGCCAAATTAGATATTTATAATGGGATAGATGCTCAAACAAATGTGATATGTTTGTAAAAGAAAATAAAAACTCTAACAAGCATTAAGTATACTTGCTAGAACAACTGGGTTTTCTTACTTGTTCTCAAGTTGTTCAAGTTGCTGATAAACCTTTAGTGTTCTTCTAAACACCTCAGAAAGGAGAGGGCCTATAACTTATATTCAGGATCCTATACAAACATAGCATTTCAAAATAGTCCCTACAGAGTAATCAAAAAGTATTCACCAACCTAATTAGTAGACATTTGCCATCTCCTAAATGACCTCGTTTAGGATTTTAATTCATTTCTGTATAATCGGATGAAGAGAGCTCACTTCTCTGACCCACCAGCCTATGTTTCAATGTTCAGTATCTTGCCATTCCTTAGCACCAGTGTGCAGAATGGTTAAGAACATGCTAAGAATTCTTGCAGGATCTCACAATCCCTTCAGCATCCTATCATAAATAAAAGGGAACACTCTGAAAAGGCCAAACTGATGAGAAAAGCTTATCACTTTATAGCTGAAAGGTGTGTGACCTTAATAACAAACCTGAGCACTTTTAGGGGAATATTTAATAGAAACTAAAATTGTCATGCTTTTAATAACTGAAAACATTCAATGAATACCATTTGTTTAAAAAATATATAGCATAACAACAGTATTCAAGAGTGTAAACATAAACCCTGAGATCAAAAAATTGTCTAAAATTACTCTCCCCCCTTATTTTCTGTACCAATCAACCTGCAGTGGTAGAGACTATGTATTCAGTTATTCTGCATGATGAAAATTTATTTAATCTGTAAGAAGGACTGATTTTATGTTTCCATAATGCATAATGCATATTTTCTTACAAGACCTTGGGGAATACAGTGTTAACTCTGAGGATGGCAAAAAAAAAAAAAAAGTTAGAGATCCGTTTGTTTAACAGTTGTAAAAATAAAATAATTTTAAGATTTGTTAAAACAAATGCTGATACTATTTTTGTTAAAATAGAAAATATACAAACCCAGGAACAAAGCTTTATGGAAGAGCAACTTAAAAAGAAGCAAATTGCAACAAATGTTATTTTACTTATTTATTAACTTTTTGCAGAATTTTTCTTGGTTAGTGATAAAAAGGGAGTGAATTTACATCTCACTTTATATGATGAACATGTCTCTCTGAAGTAAATATCAATGAATTTTGTAAAATATGTCATATGTTAATTCTTGTAGAGGAAATTTGTTTAAGAATCCCAAGATAATATTTTTGAAGTAAAAGATTCTCTTTCCCAATTGATCTCTTTTCTAAATACACATATATTATACAGAATTTCTTCTACAAGTTATATTTTCATGAATGAGGAATATCTGAACTTTTCAAGTCAACTCATTAGCAAACACTATCATTTTGGATGGCATTAGAGAACATGGCTCTGTATATCCAACAGCTGACACTAAAATGTAGTGCTAAGAAGTTCAGTCCTTAAATAGGCTACCTTGACTTCTTCTTTCTAATCATAGAGACTCCTCAAACCACAGGGTATTCTAGCTAACATGTGCCATGGTCAAAGGAAGGGTGGGCCAACAAAATAAAAAATATGCCATCAATAACATCAATAAGCCATGATGAAGTAATATCCTTAGATGTGGAATTAGAGTTATGTTCAGTGCAGCATACTTCAGGATAACACTCTGTGGTGTTGACAGTCATACAATTTTGCTGGGCTGCAATTTCCTTTATTCTGTCTAGGATGGTCATGAAGACCAGTATGTAATTCTGTCAATGTCATGGTTCAACATAATACCTGTAAGTTGCTATTTATACTTTGACTTCATGCTGCTTTCTAACCCTTCTACAGAAAGAAGAATCATAAAGTGAAAATAACTTCAGGATAATGTTGCCTTTGCAAAATATAAACTTTTCATTTTATATCTCCCTCACTCTTCCATTTCACAAAAAGATGACTGTAAGTTACCTAAGTCTGGAAGCTAAAAACATACACACACACACACACACACACACACACACACACAAACACACATACACAAACGCACACATACAGGACACGGAGCAGAAAGACAATACCAATACCTAACTATAGTAGAAGGAATTAATAGAGAAATATGAGAGTTCCTTAACATGAAAAGTCCAACACTCAAGAATATACTACTATAATTGGAAACCTCACAGTTCAGACCACTCCCTAGTGACTCATAGTCAGTCTTCTCTAAGTCCAAATGGTCTTAATAGTACAGAAATTTTCTTGCAGAAATTCTTGTCAAATAGCTACCAAAAATGCACTAGAAGGGGGAAAAAAGAGAACAATATAACATTGATTTAATTTTCTCTAGAGTGCTCCATTAACTAAATATCTCTACAGTCAACAGTGGAGAAAAAAAAAAATGCACACACAAAATTCCAATAATTCATTACTTGATTATATCAGATGGTTTCTTTAGAAAATAACTTTATATACTAAAATGGTCACATTTTAGTAATCACAAATATATAATAAATGATCACACCTCTGAAAAAAGTGAGAAGTATTTTATTTAATCTTTACATTATTTTTTTACTCCTTTAATTTGCATTGTTCTAAATAGCATAAAAGCAAACCTTGATCCAGTTTCACTAAAAAAGGACAAAAAATTAAACCAATCTTAAATGTATTTTATAGTAAATCAAAAAGATATTAAACTTATATACATTTTGATCTACCATTTTTCACAGAAGAATGTATCCCTGACTGAGCATAATACATTAAACTTCAGAAAAGCCACAAATTCTATTCACTAGTTTTTTTTTTTATTTTCTTACTCTATATTCCGATGAGTTTGTCTCCAATTAATGTATCAGTAATACCTTTTCTATTGTATTCAATGAACTTTATAACAAACATGCTCTTGTTTGTCTTTTATATCAAGATGATTGATATGCTTGTATAAAAGTTAAAGGCTTGTTCTAAAATAATCCCCAGATTACTTCCTAAACACTAGAAATACAAGAAACTGTGGTCTGGAGGTCTCTTTGTTACTTCCTGGCCAAAGACAAAATAGGTGATAATTATTAGAGTTCATAATGATGAATAGAGACAGAGAACCACAAAGTGGAAAAGCAAGTGGAAGAGGTTTCACAGAGAAAGGCCTAGCTTGTTATCTCCCATTAAAAATTGGTAAGAACAATAAAGCCAGGCATTAATCATAATTTCTAAGATATACCTTGAGAAATGGCAATAAAGTTATAGAAGACAAATTAATTTCAGTTCTCACTGATTCCCTCTGTGATTTAGATTTGTGGATTTTTAAAAATTATGAAATAAAGTATGTTATCATTTACTGGACATGTTAGTATTTACTGAAGATTTACTTTAAAAGTGCAAAACAGTACACCTGAGAAAGGAACAAAAATAGCAGCTTTATCTAAATAATGTTTCTAAAACTTAACATAGGCATGGCGTCAGGAAAAATCTGCTTTTGAATTTTTCTTTTAAATAAACTACTTGCTAAAATCATAACTAAGACATGAGGAACCCAAGTGCTTTAGTGAACACTAAAATGTAGGAATTCACATAAATTAACTATTTTAAAGTGCTATTACCAAATAATTAGTTATGAATGTACTTTTTGCTTCCTAGCTAGGACCTGATGTTCTTAAAATATGTTCTACAAAGTGACATATATTCTCAAAAAAATTCAAGTTCTATTAGGCTTGAATAAAAAGTTAATTTGATTATACAAAAGTTAATTTGATTTTTTGAATTATAAGGCACATAGATTTTTACTTAAAATATTTTTCTTGTCTCAAAGCTAAAGACAATAATAAGCAATTGATATTCTTAAGTAATTCCTTGATGCATAGCCTGCTAAGCAAATCTGCCCCCACCTATTCTTGTTAAATAAAGTTTTGCTGACACATAACTATACTCATTTGCTTATATATACTCTATATCTGCTTTCACACTACAAAAGCAAAGAGGTGATAGTTGCAGAAGAGGTTATATGGCCCCAAAACATGAAATATTTGCTATCTATTCCTTTACAGAAGAACTGTGAAGCTAACTTGCTTTTTTTAAGTAGTTAGAAATTTAAATTAGAAGATATTTAAGTTCTCTCAATAATTACCCCTGGGAATGTAACTCAATAGTAGGGTCCTTGTGTAACATAGATGAGGCCCTGAGTTGGAAACCAGAACCACAAACAAAGAAAACAAAATAACTTTAAAAATATAATTGCCTCTTCCAAACTGATATTCCTGCTCATTTTGGTCCTATCCCTTCATCTGTTTGATTTGGAGTCCATTTAAGGCCCTTATAATATCAGAAAGATAAATATCAATTTTTATGAGAGAAGTTCTTATTTAATAATTCACTTTGTTGATTAACTCTACACTTCACCAATATATAGTTCAGTTCAAATCCAGATTCTAGTACTTGAGAAAGTTATCAAACATCTTATGCATAATTTACACATATGTATGTTTATCTATCTATGAAGATACAATACCAATCCAAAATTATTTTGAGAATTAAAAATAATGTGCAAAATTAAAAATAATGTTGGCCAATATTCTAAGAAATGTTTAGCTATATTTACTATGTTTACAATTTTTTTAATTGCACTGAAGAAGTTTTATTATTTTTCTAAATGTGCTGTAAGTTTTTTTGCAATTTATTGTCCTTTGGAGACTGCCAGGTATTTTGTATAAGTTTCCACATACACTTTAAAATGTAAGTAGCCAATAGTTACATCAAAGAAATAAGAACAGGGAAAGCATGAGACTACTGTATGACTTTACAAAAGATAAAAGAAAGTCTGTTTTCTTCTAATTAAAAAAAATATTTCCCAGGCAAATATTAGTTAATCTTAAATTTATTCTTTTACTGATAATTGTCTGTGAATACAGACCCTAAGCCTCAAAAATCAAAACTACCATGTAAATTAAAAAAAAAAGAAAGAAAAAATGGAAACACAAATAATAAGAACAAAAGGATCCAAGGTAGACATTTTTTAATTAAATAAATATCTTTCTTTCCATAAATTGGAAGTATTAACATAATCTTTGACAGACTAACCCAAATATCAATATCTTATTCTCCAAATTTAACTTATGAATTAAAAGTTGGATGCACAATTTATCTCAGTAACACAAGCAAAGTGAACATCTGTTAACTTTCTGCCATGTAAGCTGTGTGTGGTGGGGGTGGGTGTGAACAGAGCCTCTGATGTGTAAGTTCCTTCCATCTGCACACCAGGTGGCACTGCATGGCTAATCAGAAGAGGATACCATACATCAAGAGTCCTTACACATTTGGAGATAAGGAAGCAAATAAATCAAAACTTTACTTCAAAAACTTTCCATAAAGTGTTAATATTTAAATTAATCATTATTTCACTACCGTTTTTCCTATATAGCAATTCCAAGTTTAACTTATAATATTACTAACTAATGTGAGCATAACAAAAGGAGAAAGTTGTAAAACCAAATTACATTCTACCTGGGGAATTGAGAACTTGTTCCTTAAACAACTCAAAGGCAATATCTGGAGAAAAACTTATTTGACAATAATTTCAACTATACTGCTTCTAAAAAAAATGCTACATAAAATACTGTGTGTTAATAAAATCTTTTAGAAGACATTTTGTCTTGCTTCAAAGCACATAAATTTTAAGCATGTAAAGTCAAGTCAAAGAAGTTGTTTATACATCAGAGTATTAGTGTATTTTATCTAATCCTGCCAACCAAAGATGGTGTAGCCTAATCTGTATAAACAGGAAATAAGTAATAAATAACACAAAAATTATCCTGAGAAGTTTCATATTTCTGTACTAGAATATTTCTAGGAAGAAATATAAGTATGTAGAACTATACCTAGTTTCCTCCAACTTGCACGTATCTCTGGCATTTCCATATTATTTTTCATGCCTTTCTTCCTAACCCCTCTTTCTTTCTTTCTGTGTTCTTTGTTTTACCAAATTTTAATGAGCAGTTGTTCACAAAAGGGTGAGATAAGCAGAGTTGTAGTGTTTGCAGTGTGAAAATAGCTCTCCAGTATTGTACCTCCTAGCTTTAACTGAAAATCATTATCAATTGTACATATGCGTTCAATGTAGTCTTGAATTATTCCACATTCAACATTATCGAATTGGAGGGGGGTACTATGACATCTTTAATTCTCCTATGATAATATCCAATACCTTGGGGACCTCTAGGTTTGTTAATTATTCCAAAATTTATACATCAACATCAAGATCCTCTCTCTCAAGGACAAGCCAGAACTCTTAAGATGATTGCTATATTAAAAAAAAAATAGCAATATGATGATGTTCATGAACTGAAAATGGGTGTACCCTTAAAAGTTCTATTTTGAAGCTCTAACACCCAATCTAATGACATTTGAAGATGTGGCCTTCAAGTTTAGATTAAGTTTAAATGAAGTCATTAGGGTGGGGTCATATCACAGGATTAGTTCATTTATTTAAGAAAAGAAAACATACCACAACCCTTTTTCTATTTGTACATGAACAAATAAAAAGCCATGTGAGGACACAGGAAGAGGACTGCCATCTGAAAACCAGGAAGAGGGCCCCATCATAGCCAATCATGCTGGCACCTATTCTCAGACTTCCAGCCTCTATGTGACATTTTATATATCATGCCAAGCTGACTGAGACTATGTCTATAATATACTTCAATAAAATATCCTTCCAGTAGTTTAATAATTTTCTCCCATAGAAAAAATTTTTCTGGTGACCATAAACAGAAGTTCAAAGACCACACTTCACTTACTTCCAATAATTTTCCAATTCTCTTCTCAACTGATTGTAAGAGTTAACTAAGCCACTGGGAACTACTAAAAGAAAACTAATTTTGAACAATGAAAAGACCAAAAATTTTCTCCTTCTTTAATTTAGGCAACTACCTAAGTGAAATACACATTTAATCCAGGGAATGTATATATAAAATATAACAGAAATTCCTCCATGTCTTCATAGCAATAAATCCAAAGCAGATAAAAATGTTTGAAATTTTAAAATATATTTTTAAGATTTTCTAAATAAAAAGAATAAAGGCTATAGAGCATTGTAAGAGAAATCTATTTTAATTAATTAATTAAACATTTATTGATCATCAATAATGTGTAAGAATTTCTTTTTTTTTAAAGAGAGAGTGAGAGAGGAGAGAGAGAGAGAGAGAGAGAGAGAGAATTTTTAATATTTATTTTTTAGTTCTCGGCGGACACAACATCTTTGTTGGTATGTGGTGCTGAGGATCGAACCCGGGCCGCACGCATGCCAGGCGAGCGCGCTACCGCTTGAGCCACATCCCCAGCCCCATGTGTAAGAATTTCTATCAACATAAAAGCCACTATTTTAAAAAGATTGTCTTATATAATTGTGAAACACTTCTTAAATGCTCTTAAGAAAATAAAATCTACCTTTAAAATTTAACCAAAAATTCTCAAAGAAAACATGTACTATTCATCATAATAGTGTAATATTTGATGTAATGATTAGGTACAAATGTAAAAATGACTTAAGAATGGCTTTAGTGGTTAATCAGAACCAATGAACATTGCTTTGAATACTGTTGAAAGAGAGAGAGAAAGATATGAATGTGGACGATGCCTGGAAAGATACAGAGAGACAGAGATGAGAGTGGGTGATCCTTGAAGAGATCCACGAATGTTAAAAGGCAAAGTGAGCATGTATAGCCACAATACATCTACAGAAGATACAACACAGCTTTTCATTTCTTCCATTGTTTCTCTTCTGTTTCCTCTCAATTTTTTAAACTTCAGAAATACTTTTTTGATGCTTTACTATGTGTCAATAAATGTGCTGAACTTGTGGAATACAAAGATGAAAATAAATCCCTGATCTCATAAGCTTTTAATGTACAGTATTGGTGGTGGCCAGGAGAGGAATATATATGCGCACAATGAAAAGAATAAAAAGAATATTGTATTTATTCCTATAAATGACATGAAACAGCTCATTATATATGAACACAGGATGAGCACTTATCTTAGCTGGATCATATGAGTCCCATGAAGGAAGTGTCATTCGTGATGAATATTCTAAGCAGCATTGACTTCAGCATGTAGAGACAGACTGCAAGATCTCTGTCCATAAAGGAAAGACTAGAGAAACAATGCTGGCAAAATACACCTTTGGAAGAATAGATAGATACTAAATGGTGGGAGAGGTTTATAAAGTGGTAGATTTAAGGTTAAAAGGATAAATTCAGACAGCTATTGTAGCCATTGAAAGTGACAGTAAGACAATTTGACATTCTGAGCACAATAAAAAGCAACTAGAAATATCTGAGCCTTTAATAGAATATCATATTACAAGGAGAATCAGCATGGTTTAGAGGGACAAAGAATCATAGGGACAAGCTATTATTGGTGTGATTCGCACTGTGTTCTACTATTGAACTACTGTGGAATCAGTATCTGCTTAATTAGGGTAGGATTAGATTCAGAGGTTTTCAAATGTGCTTACCTGAATATCTAAAGATAAGGGCTCAAAGAATTCTGTGCTATTGATTTAAATGCCTTTAAAGAGATATCACCAGTGTTTCCTCACTTTCATTTCATTTTTTTTTCTTATATGCTTCTAAAGGTGACTAGCCCCTAGTACCTGCTTCTACAGATTAATATGCTCTTTCTATAGACATGTTAATACTATCAAAGAATAATTGCCCTACATCTATTTTATCTCCTTCTGGGGGCTTTGCATGAACTCATTAAGAGATGATTTAATGAATTCTCAGCTGGAATTCTATTTCCCTCATTTTCAAATTCTTGGGAGCCATCTCACAATTATACCAGAGTACTTACAAGTGACACTAGATTAAACAATATTACAAATTAAAAAAAATCAGATTGGCAAAATATTCATGACTTTTTTGCTTACAATTAAGTCAGGTTTATTATTGTTAAACAGTCTATTCATAAATGTGGATATCAACTAAACAACTTCAGTTTTTATATGGGGACAGAGGTAAAATGGTAGTCTAAAATCTTTATGGTATTTTCTTCTAAATAAATAAAAAGCATTCATGATTATGTACAATTTAGAAATTTCTGATTGAGAAGCTAATTAAGAATAACTTCTACAGAGAAGAATTCTGCCTCTAAGAAGACACAAGAGATTTAACTAAAGGCCACACTGTAACAAATTTAATACCACAATCTCTCAATGGATTTTATTTAATTGTAATTATCTTTTCTTCAGCTGTTATAATATTTGAGAATCTTCACATTCAAAAAAAGATTCTTCTATGGTAACTGAAAAACCAATTGGTGGTAACAATGAAAATAGTGAGTCTAAATATAAAGACTAATTTTTCCAGACTATAAGGTCACCATGTTCCAGAACCTTCAATAGGATGTTACAATGTCGGCAGGTGTCATCAGGTAACATGCTGGCTTTCAGTCCTGTCTGCAGCAGCCTTTTATGTTGAAATATGAACATTTGCATTTTTTACAATTTTCCATCCCTCACTGTAAAATTGATTTTCCACATTTAGTGGCCACTTACTAGTTTTCTTTTACTTTTCTTAACTTTAATTTTCTTATCCATAAAAATGTGTTAATAATATCCACCTCTAGGGCTATTTTAACAGTTAATAGGATAGACTATTTTAAGAATTAAGTCTGAAACAATATTAGCTATTACAGCAACTGCTATCCATAAAACCACCACTGATATCACTATTTCTACTTATTATTTCATTAATACAATAATATTGACTTCATAATAATGTAAACTATATTTTCCCCTGGATTTGGTCAATGTTGCAATGCTCCAAAATTTCCACCTATTAAAAAATAATATACATTTATTTTGACAAATCATCAAAGTGTTTTCATTAAAATCAATAATTTAAAAATATTTCAATTAAAGAGTTCCTACTATGTTTCAGGCACTTTGCTAGGCTACTGAAGATCTGTCAATTAATAAGGCAGACAGAACATTCTGCCTTTAAGAAATTAACTTCAAGTAGTGGAAACCAACATATGACTAGTCAATTATAACAAAGGGAAATAAATGATATACTAAAGTACAGACTCTGATCTGGATATCCAGAAAAGGAATAGGAACACAGTGGTGTGGAGATGCACTGAGGAAGAGTTTGCATTTATTCAGCCTAAAGAGTAAAAGTAGAAAAACGATGTCCAAGTTAAGAACATAGGTATGCAAATAAAGATGGATCTAGGTTCATGTCCAAAAAACTGAGGCAGAAAAAATGTAGATGTGGTAAAACTGAAAAAAATTCCAAATGGCTAAAACACATAAATTACTGGATAAGATAACTGGAGACATAAACTGTGACAAATCATGAGAAACTTTGTCAGTTGTTTTTTTGTTTGTTTTGTTTTGTTTTGTTTTTTAATTTTAGTGGTTCTAGAAATTGAACCCAGGGTCTTGAGCTAATAAGCACATGAGCCATCATTGAGAATTTTTTTTTTAATCCAGAAGCAAGTGGGATACTATAGGAAATTTTTAATGAGAAAACAACAGGATGAGATCTGATTTAGGCAAAACCACTATTTCTGCTATATGGGTAATTGTGACCAAAGGGACTAGTTAAGGGGCTACAACAGTAGTCCAGCAGCCTTAAGAAAGGGTAGTAGTAGTGATACATCACATGAAGCAAATTCAAAAGAAATCTTCTGGCTAGACACAATTAAAGCATTTGGGTTATTCAGGTCTATAGTATCTGTTTGCACTCCCTGCTTCATGGTATGAACTGTGACAGTTACCAAGGATTTCACTATGTTCTTCCCTATAACTCCTTCTGTCTCCCACATTTTATAACAAAAATCTTGAAAACCTCATCAGAAAAATACACAAAGTTTAACAAATTATGTGAGGGTGTCTTAGTAAGTTCTTTCTCTTACTTGGCCACTTAGATTGTTTTCAGTACTAGCATGTTTTGTGAACATATGAGATAGAAAATAGCATATAATGAATACTCCGAAAGAAAAAAGCAAAAACTGAGAGTCCAGCTCAGTGATAAAGTTGTTACCCAAGTAAAACACTGAATTCAAATTTCTTTATTATTTTAATTATTAGCCTAGTGCCTGGAATACTGCAATCATTCAATACTTAATTTACGAAATAGTTGCTTATTGGTCGGCATTGGGCATACTACGGGAAATAAAAGGTGACTACTGCAAAGTCTATCAGTGAATATCAAATTTTGACTATTAAGCCACATTTAGAAAAATCTTTTTATATACTATGAAGTTTGTGTGTACAAGCACTTACATTAAATACACAAAATTGGCAAGGCATGGTGAAAGATGCCTAAAATCTGCACAACTAGGGAGGATAAGGAAGACTGAAAGGTCAAGATCAGCATGGGAAACATAGAAACACCTTGCCTTAAACTAAAAAAATAAAAAGGGCTGGAGATGTAGCTTAGCAATAGAGCACTCATGGACTCATGGGTTTAATCTCCAGTCCCCCCCCCCCAAAAAAAAAAGAAAAGAAAAGAAAGAAGAAGAAAAAGTAAACCTCAAAACTGAAAAGCTAAATGTAATATACTTTGATATTTTCTCTTCTGTTGTTTTCTGCTTATTTTTGTAAAATAAAAAATGGTCATAATCTATTATATTAATTTCAATACTAACCAAGGTGAGCCAGCCACCTGGTTTAAAAAAGCATTTTAAAAATGTCTTATATATGGACTGGGGATGTGGCTCAAGCGGTAGCGCGCTCGCCTGGCATGCGTGCGGCCCGGGTTCGATCCTCAGCACCACATACCAACAAAGATGTTGTGTCCGCCGAGAACTAAAAAATAAATATTAAAAATTCTCTCTCTCTCTCTCTCTCTCTCTCTCTCTCTCTCTCTCTCTCTCTCTCTCTCTCTCCCCTCTCTCACTCTCTCTTTAAAAAAAAATGTCTTATATAGAGAATGCTCTAATATGCTACTTCTGAACAATGACAGTAATTCCCTGTGCAGATGCTTTTATTACAGTAAAACTCCCCCAAATTCAGTGCCTATTAAAAAAGAACAATTGTTGCAAAGATAACTCAATCTAATGTTGACTAAGACATCAGGCTTTATTTCACTACTTATAAGAGACTAAACCTCTCAGGGTTAAAGAGATATAACTGTTTAAGACTCATGATAATATACATACAATTAGATAAGGACTTCATGGACTTCGTTTGTATTGTTAGGAGAAAATCTAAAAGTGACTTTTCCCCAGCAATATTACATGTAATATTTGAAATAAGTAGCCATCAGAACACACTTATGTTAATACAGTGTGCTTACTGAATGAACCTTACTGTCATATTTAATATGCATATTTTAGGTAAAATAGTATAGAATAAGACAGTTGTTAAAAGCACAAGATATCTACAAGTACACAATCCCAACTATACAAAGAGAAGGCATAACCATTTTTATAAGCTAACTACGTAGCCAATATGAAAACACTAAGTCATAAGAGTACTTTTTCCTTTTGCTACTAAGTATGATACTGATCTCATGTGTCAAATATCAATGGTAATGTATACCTGTACCAGAAAACCTCAGGTGTCTCTATCCTCTATATCCATTATTCTCCTTCCCTGTAATACTGGATGTTTAATGAGGATTCTGTTCACCTTGCTACAAACAAACAACATATCCCAGCATCATCCTTTGCTGTAAGGTATGTCATATAACCACGTTATAGACAATAAGATGAAAATGGAAGTGAAATGTACAACTTCTGCATCCTAAACCTAAGAGGAAGTAACTGCCTTTCTTCCTTTCCCACTTCTGCTAATAGGAATGTGAACATGGTTACCCACCAAAGACCAAAGATGGAAGGTAAGTATTAAAAATGGCTCTCATCATTACAGGAGAGAGAACTGAGGACAGATTGATTGCTCATTGTTTCAGCCTCTGTTGTTTTCTTAAAGTGCCCAAACCTATACCTAAAGCAATACAAAATTCCTATGCTGCTATTTATTCCTCCAAATTCAGTGAGAAAGGGAGGATAAATAAGTGAGTGAAGTTTAATTATTATATAGAAGCAAGGTTAATGAACAAAAGCATGTAAGGTTGTGAGGCTATCCAAGTAACAGACAGTTCTGTTCTAATAGAAAGGTCATAAATTCCCAAATCAACAATCAAGAGTGTCAAATAAACATTTCCTAGAGGATGAGGCTACTTGTCTTCTGCAGACTAAAGATTTTTTTTGACAAGATGAAACTTTCTTGTATATATTTCATACAAAATACTGAAACAGAACATAACTGCATTCCTCACAACACTACACCAAAATGTCAAAAGATTCACTGCTCAGCATGAAAATGCACAGCAACATAACTATGAAAGGACACCACATTTTAAACATTGCATTCACACAGTGCAGAGTCAAATGGAGACCACTGTATTATGAAAGGGTATAGCACTATCAAATAACTGAAGTAAAGGAGCTCAATGAAATAAATAAAATAAAAACAAGAAACTTGATTATTTTTGACAGAACATGTATCTTAATTCTATAGTTACAATTACTAAGAGTTATAAACCATTTAATACAAATTTTTGAAACATTTTATTTCTTATGAGATTAACTTGGTGATATTTCAATATACTAATTATTTATTTGGCCCCTATTTCCTTAGTGCAAACATTCTTTGTGGAAAAAAAAGTTCATAGAAATATGTGCAATTGTATTAGTAAATACTACTCCAATAGTGGAAACTACATATTTTAGTATAACTGCTGTTGGAAAGCTCAAAGATAAACTTTAAATAGTTGATAACATCACCAATATTTGATACCTAATGCGTAGCTAAATTTTCCATTTACAATGAAACTATCATTTTGAATGTATGTTTGTTGATAGTAACAAGAACTTATAAATTGCTAGTATTGGTATAATATACTGTATGGTATATACTCGCTCTATTTCTTTAAATTAAATTCTCAAGATAAATATAATGTTGTAAAATGAAACCAAAGTCAGGTAATGTTGTAAAATAAAAACAAAGTCACCTCTGAAAATAAAATCTAGGGAAAATAACAGATCTGTTTTCCCCTTCCTATTCTTGAATTAATTACACAAATATTGTACTTAAATGAAAATAATACAGAAAATATTGATGACACTGGGACTCACAGGAAGGATGTTCAATACTGACACTTAGGAACTGGAAGCCAGTGCAAATTTATTTCCCTTCCCCCAAATTTTCATCTAAATAAAACTAGTGACAGTACTTCCCTTAGACTTGATACCAATTCTTTCATAATATGTTGCTTTCTAAAAAGAAAAATCTAGTGGGTGATGAAATATTAGTGATAATTTCAGTCTACAGATGCAACAAAAGAGGAGACCCCCCCCCAAATAAATGAAACGCAGCATGTGATCACTTAAAGAGATGTGAGAAGAAGATGTGAAACTTTACCTCTCTAAGAAGAGTTATTATTATGTATGTATGCTCAGAGAGTGTAAACTGCAGAAGAGAAAAACTAAAGAGATATGAGAAATAAATTCTATTAAAGTGGTAACAATTTAACATACTCAGTGTATATGTCATCATTGTCTAGAGTATAATCGTATGAAATAATAAATACAAAGATTATTAGGCAAAAAATTCAAGTATTTGATCTCTATGTTTCTCAGAATAAACAATAAGTAGAAAAAAATGTTAGAAAACTCAACATCCATGGGGTATGTAGGCAAAATAAGGAACTATAGTACAAACAAGTGTGTCTGCATCTAGCTCAACAAAGTCCCTGGGATTTTCAGAACTATGAACATCTTTAATTTCAGCTGAATACAAAAAAGAAAGAAAGAAAGAAAGAAAGAGGGAGAGAGAGAGAGAGAAAGAAAAGAAAAAAGAAAGAGAAAACAAGGCAAAACTTTCTAAATGTTCTCAGAGATTTAAAAAAATAAATAGAAAAAGAGGTAATTTTTCAATTGTTAGTAAATTACATTATATTATCATAGAAAAAAAGATATTGCATCTACACTTATCTGATTTTCCATTTCATGATTTAAAAAATCTCTGCTTTCTAGAGATATCCACTATCTTTCATTACCATGATGTGGTAAGAGAATCGGAAGACAAAAGACCATCTTGCCAAAGTCTATCCATAAAGAAGATGAAGCAGCACAACTAAGTATATATTGGAAATTTAGTTATATCACCAATCAATACTGTCTGTTATTCTGTGGACAGATACAACTTCCAATAAAAATGTCTCAATGCAGTCATTTTTGTGGATAATTTCAGGAATTTTTTAAAAACACAATAAAAATATTTATAAGTAAGCTACTCACCTATTCCAATGAATGCAGCTCTGTAGCCATTTTCTTTCAAAGTGTTGAGAGTCATTTCATTCACTGAAAGACTTTTACCACAAATTATCTACAAGAAATAACATTTTGAATAATGTAATATAAATAAAAACCATAACACTTAACATTAAAAGAAATTTGACAAAAATCTATATATAATATTCCATAAATAATATGTAGAAATACTTTTATCTTCTACTATATAGGCTTACATAAAGAAAATATAATATAGGGGCTGGGGTTGTGGCTCAGTGGTAGAGTGCTTGCCTAGCATGCATAAGGCACTGGGTTCGATCCCCAGCACCACATTAAATAAATAAAAAAAAAAACACTAAATAAACAAAATAAAGCTGTTGTGCCAATTTTTTAAATGAATCTTTTAAAAAAGGAAAATATAATATAAATGTTTTATGAATAGAATATAAATATATTTTATTTAAGGGATAAATGCAGAAGAAAAGGCAGTATAATTAAAATCAAATCAGTAAACTTTACTAGCTTGCTTAATATGTTTTAAGCATTATGCAGGGTACTTGAAGAAATAAAATGATAAATGATATGCCATACCTGCTTCCATTTAATCAATGAGGGGCAGAAAGCCTACACAAATAAATAATTACAACAAAAGACAATGTGACTGCCACATGAGTATGGGAGTTCCAAGAATGGAAAGATGAATTCTAGCAAAAGATCATAAGGATAAGAATGCAGAGGAAGTGAGAATTCAACAGATACAGAATAGACAAAATTTGCACAAACCACATTGGGTAAGATGAAGAGAGTCAGGAGGTTTAGGTAGTCACCTCCACTAAAAGTCACAGTACTTTGTTCAATCCCCAGACATGAATCAATTTTCAGATTTGGAACCTGCAGACTGAAAAGGAAGCCAAGTTCCTAGGAAGAGGACACTACAACATCCTGGCAAGTAGATGCTTAACAATTACCCTAATGCCCAGAAGAAACCATGGCCATCTGCCCAGGCAACTGTGCACTGGGAAAAGAGGAATAATCAGACATTTTAAGAAATAATAGAGCCAGGTGCTTCACTGATATTGATACTTGGAAACACAGACTGGCAAACTATGGAAGAGTGAAATAGGGAGGCTGAATGAAATCTGGTTAACAGTGCGCTTTCTCAGACCACCAACCCTGTGAGTGAGTATTCTCCTAGTCTCCAAGAGCATTATTGAAATTGTTTCACGTATCAGTTGAAGTAATCTCCATATCGCTTCTCTGGTTATGGAATAAGACCTCTATCAACTATCATTGTTAGGAATGTCACATGAAAACTTCTGAAACTTGATCAAGAGAGTAAATCAAACACATATTATATCCAAAGTCTGGGGAGAAGGGAAGGCAGAATGTGGAGAAATGGAAGCCCCTATCAACTCTCCATTTAATTCACCAGTTTGGCCCTTGTTGAGATCAGATGATTGCAGGAGGATGAATGTAGACTACTGGAGGCTTATGTAAAGAGTAACCCTGATGCAATTTATGTGATACATGTGATATTGACAAATTTATAATGCCATGGGGGAACTGCATATGGCCATTGATTTGGTGAATGCATATATTTTTCTATTCTGATTAGAAAATGAATCATCAACAGTTCACACTCAGGGAGTATAGATAAGAATATTCCTCTACAGTTTGTATCAGAAATATGTCAACTTCACTAATAATATATGTAACCTGTAGCAATCTGGGATTCCTAAAAAAAAGTTATCATGATCAATTACATTGGGAAAATCATGCATATCAGATAGCATAAGCAAGAGATGTTAAGTATGCTGAAGACTTTAAGACACATGACTCCAGAGGGTGGAAGACATACCATATAATCAGGGACTAGCCACTTCAACTAAAATGGAGAGCCATATGCCAGGGGTGAACCAGTATATTCCTTCTAAAGGAAATTTCATATGGCTGCATCTCATATTCCCCATGACAAAGAAAAAAGCAGAATGCCTGGTCAGGTTTGTTGGGTTCTGAAGGCAACATGTTCCTAAAAGCAAATGTCTCTACTCTGCACTAGAGAGAATGAAAAGCTTTTACCAGTGAAATAATAATGATTGCAGCTCACACACAAAGTGTTTAAGCAGAGCTCTCTTCTGCTGTAGTCTGACTCAGTCAATCCACATAACAGACATAAGAAGTCTTACAAGTATCCTCATTCTTACAAATGACGATTGGAAAGGACAAAAGATGAAACAACCTTAATCAAAAACCACATACCTAGTATTCTTCCAGAGGAAACATAAAAAACAGCTATGCTGTGTCTCCTGAGGTTAAAGGAAGAATGAAGGGCAGTGCTGGCATCATCAGCAAAGAGAAAGAAGAGGGTATTACATGTAAAGGTCTACTGAAAATGTAGCATTTCTGGAGCACAAAGTGCAAATCAAGGTTTGGAAAGAGAAGTATGGGGAAAAGATGAATTAGACTAGATCATAGAGTGTCATTTTTTGTCTTCTTAAGATAGTAAATCTAATTTTTATAATATCATATAAGATAACTGTTTGGAAGTTCATAATAAGGAGATAAGCAAGATGAGCTAATAACTAAAAACTCTGAAACACATCAAATACCACACTTGTGCTTTTCTACTTTCATGAGATCCTTTTTTTTTTCTTCCCTAGAATTTGATAGAAAACATATAGCATATGTCTTTCTGGATTTCACTTATTTTGCTTAATATGATGCTGCTCAGTTCTATCTATTTTCCTGAAAAAGACATAATAGCATTCTTCTTTATGGCTAAATAGGGTTCCATTGGATATATGTATCATTTTTTATCCATTCATCTGTTCACAGACAACTAGACGATTATATAACTAGACTATGGTGAATTGTGCTGTGGTAAACATGAGCACTCACATATTTCTAAAGTATGCTTACTTCCATCGTTTTGGATAAATACCAAGGTGTGGTACAGCTAGATCATAAGTTAGATCTATTTTCAGTTTTTGAGGAACTTCCATATGTATCACCCATAGTGACTGTACAGATTTATAATCCTACAAACAAATAATAGACAACCCCACCTATTGGATGAGAAGGGAAGCAGAAAAAATACTGAACTCCAACAAAAACAATCTTTTAATTATCCTATGAGACTTTTTCTTTCCCTTTCTTTCTTTCTTTCTTTCTTTCTTTCTTTCTTTATTCTTCTTCTTCCTCTTCCTCTTCCTCTTCCTCCTGCTCCTCCTCCTCCTCCTCCTCCTTCTTTCTCTCTCTCTCTCTCTCTCTCTCTCTCTCTCTCTCTCTCTCTCTCTCTCTCTCTCCTCTCTCCTCTCTCCTCTCTCCTCTCTCCTCTCTCCCTCACATCCCCAACATTTTTGAAACCAAGTACTTTTCATGGATTAAGATACTAAAATTGGGGTATATAACTGTATATTACAGTTGAGTTGTGTATTCTTTTATCTCCTATTTTTACAGTTTTATTTTTCTTAATTTTTATGTTTGTTTATTGTACTCTTTCTATTGTCTTCCCAAAATCACTTTCTCTCTTTCCTCCTGCCACTAGTCAAATTCTCTTGATTCGTCTTTCACACTTTTTTAGTTATATTAACTCTATATCCTTACCTCCTACCTCCTTAACACATCATCGTACACTGGACCCCTGGTTCTCTCTCTGTTCACCATCAGAAACTGTCCCTTTGTAAATCTGCTCTTTATGTTGTAGATAATAAGTAAACTCACAATTTATGTATATTGTAACAAAACCATGAATGTCTTAATAGAAGCTATTTGGTTTAAGGCTGTACATGGTTTGTATTGGGATCTGTTAATATTGTTCTCCCCCTTAAAGGAGAGGTATTGGAACCCTGCAGGGACACAATAATCCTATGGGGTAAAAACTGTAACACCTTAAATACGCTCTGCTAGAAGGGAAGAAAGTACTCCAAACAAACCAAGGTACTACCTTATTAGAATACATGGTCAGCACAGAAGAAGAAATGTCAGAGAAGGAGTTCAGGATGTACCTAATTAAAATGTTCTGTGAATTAAGGTGATATAAAGAGAGCAAACACAGAGAACAAAAGATCATTTTGGTAAAGTACTACATAAGCAAATACAGGAAGCAAATGATTACTTCAATAAGGAGACAGAGGTTTTGGGAAAAAAAATAAAACAGAAATCCTTGAAATGAAGGAAACAATAAATTTAATTAAAAACTCAATTCAAAGCATCACCAACAGATTAGATCACTTGGAAGACAGACCTCAGACAATGAAGACAAAATATATAATCTTAAAAATAAAGTTGACCACACAGTGAAGATGATTAAGAAAACATGAGCAGAATATTTGAAAATTATGGGAGAAAAGAAAAAGACCAAATTTAAGAATTATTGGAATAGAGGAAGGCATAGAGTTACAAACAAAAGGAATGAACAATCTATTCAATGAAATAGTTAAGAATATTTTCCAAACATAAAAAATAAATAGGAAAATCAAATTTTACAAGAGGCTTATAGGACACCAAATGTACAAAATCACAATAGATCTGCACCACGGCACATTATAATGAAAATGCCTAGCATACACAATAAGGAAAGAATTTTAAAAGCAACAAGAGTAAGGAATCAGATTAGGGTAAAACCAATTAGAATCTCCTCAGATCTCTCAACCAAGACCCTCAGAGAAAAGATCCTGGAATAATATATACCAAGTTCTGAAAGAAAATGGATGCCATCCAAGAATCTTTTATCCAGCAAAATTAAGTTTTAGATTTAATGATGAAATAATAACCTTCCATGACAAACAAAGTTAAAAGAATTTACAACTAGAAAGCCTATACTACAGAACATCTTTGGCAAAATATTCCATGAGGAGGAAATAAAAAACAACAATGACATGATTCTATACTTATAGGATCTGAAAACTTCTACCAGAAAACTTCTAGAACTAATAACTGAATTCAGCAAAGTAGCAGTACATAAAATCAATACCCATAAGTCAAACCCATTTCTGTACATCAGTAACAAATGCACTAAAAGAGAATCTAGGAAAACTACCCCATTTACAATACCCTCAAAAAATATTTGAAATAAAATTAACAAAAGAGGAGAAAGACCACTACAATGAAAACTGCAGAACGCTAAAGAAATAAATTAAAGATGACTTTAGAATATAGAAGAATCACCCTTGTTCTTACATAGGCAGAATTAATATTATCAAAATGACTATACTACCAAAAACACTATACAGATTTAATGCAATTCTAAGCAAAATCCCAATGAAATTCCTCACAGAAATAGAAAAAGCAATCATGAAATTCATCTGGAAAAATAAGAGACCCAGAATAGCCAAAGCAATCCTTAGCAACAAGGGTGAAGCAGATAACATCACAATATAAACTATATAACAATAGTAACAAAAATGGCATGGTATTGGCACCAAAACAGAGCAATGGCATAGAATAGAAGATGCATAGACACACCCACATAAATATGGTTATCTCATGCTAGACAAAGATGCCAAAAACATATTGGAGAAAAGATAGCCTCTTCAACAAATGGTGCTGGGAAAACTGGGAATCCATATGCAACAAAATGAAATTAAGCCCCTCTCTCACCATGCAAAAAATTCAAGGACTGAGGAATTAGACAAGAAATGCTGTGCCTAACAGAAGAAAAAGCAGGTCCAAATCTTCATCATGTCTGATTAGGCCCCTACTTTTGTAACAAGATTCCTAAAGCGCAAGAAATCAATAATCAATAAATGGGATGGATTCAAACTGAAAAGCTTCTTCTCAGCAAAAGAAATAATCAGTAAGGTGATAGAGAGCCTATAGAATGGGAGCAAATTTTTACCACAGGCACATCAGATACAGCACAAATCTCCAGGATATAAAGAACTCAAAAAACTTAACACTAAAAAAACAAATAACCCAATAAATAAATGGGCTAACGAACTGAACAGACACTTTTCAGAAAAAGAGGTATAAACAATCAACAAATATTTTTTAAAATGTTCAACATCTCCAGCAATTGGAGAAATGCAAATCAAAACTCTCAAGATTTCATCTCACTCCAGTTAGAATGGCAGTTATTAATAAGATAAGCAAGAATAAGTATTGGTGAGGATGTGGGGAAAAGACACACTCTTACATTGCTGGTGGGACTGAAAGTTGATGGAGCCAATCTGAAAAGCTATATGAAGATTCCTGAAATGAAATCTTTTGACCACCATTTGACCCAGTTATCTCACTCCTTGGTTGATATCTAAAGGACTTAAAAACAGCATACTACAGTGATGCAGTCACATCAATGTTTATAGCAGCACAATATACAATAGCTAAATTATGGAACCAACCTAGATGTCCTTCAATAGATGAATGGATAAAGAAACTGTGATATATATACACAATGCAATATTACTCAGCATCAAAAGAGAATAAAATCATTTGCATTTCTAGGAAAATATATATGCTAAGATTGACATGAGAACAGTGAAATGAAATTAAACCAACTATCCCATGTATATGAATACACCAAGTGAATTTCACATATATGTACAGCCACAAAGCACTAATTAAAAAAAAAATAAAACTCTCAATAAATAGAGGAAGGATCAGTAGAGTAAAGGAAAGAGAACAGGTGGAGGTAGGAGGAAAAAGAAAGGAAAATACTGGGGACTGAATTGGAGAAATTATGTTTGTATAATTATGTCAATATTAACTCCAATGTTACATATAGCTATATTGACCTAAAACAGTGATAAAAGAATAAAAGTGGTGAAAGAGATTAATAACCTTGGAAATTTTTTTTAATGATCAAAGTTCTATCTCTTTCTCTAAAAAGTCTTTGAGGTTCAAAGCACAAAAAGTTTATGCTTAATAAAAAAGGTTTGTTTCATGACAATATCCTTATCAATTATAAAATAATTAAATGCTTGGAAGTTTATTTTAATTAAGGTTAGCACAACTCTATCATAAAATTCACAAAGAGAACAAATAAAAACTGTAGCAAAACAGAATAAAAATACTCCCCCTAGCTTTGAAACTCTGTAAGGACAAAAATAACTATTTACTACTATCCATAATATTTCTAGATCTAATATTCACTACACAAGTATAAATGCAAAATGAAATTTTAATATTTAAAAACAAATCTAATTTTGCAATTCCAGAAAAAATAAAATATGGTAAAAATTCAATATATTTCAGAAAAGCAAAGATTAATACAATTCAATGTATAACTGTACAGAAGTTTTTAAAATGGTAGTTGAAAATTTAATGCCCTTCATTAGAATTGTTTTAAAAGAGATAACATTTTGGTAAAAATAGAAAAAAAATATTCTGATGAGACAGATTTAAAATCTGTCTCAGAGACAAGGATAAGAATCATATTTAGCATACTTTTTAAACATGTTAGACATTCTAGTCATTGAATTAATGAAAGAAAACATAACAAAAATACATAAAATTCTCATTGTTAGTGATATAATATTTGCCTTGAAATATTTGTTTTAAACTGAAGAAAATCATCACTATTAAATATGAAATAAACTAAAATTATTCAATAGGAAATTTAGCTAAAGGAGATAGTTGGAATTGAATATAAAGAGTTAAACTCTTTTTTTTTTCTGGTGAGGGTACTGAGGATTGAACTTGGGGACACTAGACTACTGAGCCACATCCCCAGCCATATTTTGTATTTTATTTAGATACAGTGACTCACTGAGTTTCTTAGGGCCTCACTTTTGCTAAGAGGCTGGCTTTGAACTCATGATCAGAAGGCCTTAGGCTCCAGAGCTGCTGGGACTACAGGTGTGCACCACTGTGCCCAGCTAAGAGTTGAACTCTTTTAGATATGATTACTTTATATTTTGGATGATGGATACGTTTTTAAACTACTAAGAATACAGGATTCAAGTTCAAAAAAATTATGGTTACAGATAGTTCTATCTTTGACTCATGATTTATCAAAAGTAAATTCTGAATAATTATTTACTGAAAAAATAAAACAAACCTATTAGAAATAAAAGGAAAAGAATCCACAAGATAATGCCAGACCATGAAAAAAAATATATATATATACATATATACACACACACATATACAAATATGGATTTATGAATCTGAAGCTACACAGGAGTCAAAGAGTATGAACTCAAAGAAAATATCATATTAGTGCCAGGAAATTATTGTTGAGTTTTAAATGCATGTTAGTTGAGTGGCAGATGACAAGAAGAATCTGGGTGAAAATAGAAAGGGGTTGACAAGTGCCTGCAAGTGCCAACCACTATTAAAAATGTACCTGAAAGGGCTCAAGTCAATCGGCCGTAAAAGCAGGGAGGGTAACTCATCGGTGGATTTGAGAAATCAAAATGAACAAGAGCCTCTCTGCTTTCCTCTCCTCAGAAATATATATACAATTCACTGTTCACAAAACTAGTTTGACTACTCTTCTTCACATCTTAGAACAATCTAAGATGTGGCTAAACAAATATTCTTAACGTCTGTAGTTTCTCATTTCTTCTCAATAATGCAATAAATTCATAGGGTTTAAAATTCAAATATACAAAAAGGTGAAAATTTCTTCCTACAACTTTCCAAAGCAATCTATGCTATCAGATTCTTATATTTCCAGAGATACTCCTCACTTACATAAACAGATATATTTCTATTTTGCCCAAATGGTAGTAGAATATTTTTGAAGAGATACTAATCATGGCTACTAAAGATATTGACTTTACCAAAGCCACCAAACCATAAAATTAAAAAGTGGCATGAGTATAACTAAAACATATTTTCTATACTCAGTATATTGTCTATTTCTATACTTTTGAGTTTTCAAATACAAAGAATGTGTATGCTCTGATTTATGTAACATATCTGGTCCTGAGAAAACTGGATGCAATTTTCAATTACTTACTAGATAAATTTTATATGCCTAAAGTAATTTATGATTCACCCATCATTGGTAGTAACACTAATACTACCAATAGTTCAATAGTATTTCTTTATTTAATGAGAATTAAGAAATTAAATTCAAACTGAACGACATTTAAAGAATTTACTTTTGTAAACAATGATCATTAAATTGTGTTTTGAACACTTAGTTTTCATAAAGTTGTGAATATATACACTATTTTTGCTATTTAACTTTTTGTCTAGAATTACATGTGAAAATTTGCCCAACCCAACCACTGTTGAACAAAATGTAAATGTAAGTATTAAAGTACAAAACACTGTTTTGAGTGCTCCCCATTTTATTGCTTAATTTAATGTTTTAGTAGTAAATATAAGATACATAAGTAATTTGTCAATTACTTTTCAAAATATTTTCTGAATACATTTATAGAATTATGAAAATCATGGTACATTATTAGTCTGTTGTGTTATATGAAAAATTTCTGAGACAAATAGTAGCATGTTGAGTTAAAAGCCAGAGTAAAAACTCTTAGTTGATTAAAAGAGGAGGATTATCTACAACTATATTCTGAAAGTACAATGTGTAAACTTTGTGACCATCTGTAAAACAACACAGTATTTTCTTTCAAAACAATAGAAATATTTTGCTTTCTACCCTACTAATTTACTGCTCATGTTCAGAAAGAATTATTACATTAACAATGATGACATGATGCATATAATAAATAAGCCTCTCAGAAATAATGTTCCAAATTGTGGAATACTGCTTCAGAGTGCATATAACTTGCATGAAAAAAAATGTGATTAAAGAATCCAAATCCTTCTATTAGCTGCATTGAAACCCTAAAGCAATTTAGGAATTTGTTTCTTACAGACAATTAATCACATGCAGGCGTGCCAGATGAGAACTATTGATTGCCCTTTTCCAGGCTAGTGGCATTCAGACAGAAGACAGACAAATGCCCTAAGCAAAGGGAAGCATCTTTCTGCTTCTGCCTGGTGTAGCTTTTAATTGTTCTTTCCTAAAATGCATGACATTTGCTGTTAATCCTTAGTGTAGAGCTTCCTTCTTGATTTTTGAGAAATAAACACATATATTTTTTTGTTCACCTTTACACCAAGATCCTTCATAAGCTCAATCTCAAAATTCACTACATCATACGGCAGCCGGAACTGAGGAATTTCAGAAGTGCTAAAAAAAGAAAAAAAGAAAGAAAGAAAAAAGTAAGCATCAGCATTAGTAGAAATTTACCAATCTAAAAAGTGCAATATACCTTTATTGATCAGTATTAAGGGAATAAGCCTCTCTCCTGAGTTTATTTAAATAACACATAATGTGAGCATACATACATGCTATGGCAAAATGATACATGAACTTAAGCTAGAATAGAAACTGATATTAAAAAACAAATTATAATCAGTTATAAACAACATAAAATTGGTCAAAAGCAATTTCAATACTTGTAATTCAATATTTATTGATTTATTTAATAACAATTCTATGAAGTCCTAAGATAATACAATTTTAAAAAGTAAAACTTAATTTAAAATATATGTAAGGTTTCATCTACACAAGCATACATATATACAAACACACTAATATACTTTGTAAAAAAATAGACATATAAATTTTTGAAATTCTAACATGAAACTATGTATTACCATGCTGTTTGTTTAGAATACAATTTAGAATACTAGTAGTATACTAGTAAGACACAAGAACTTGACTACTAAATTAATTTCCGTATTTCAAACACTCAAAAGGTACCAAGCACAATGCTATCAAACATACCAAATATTAAACAGTATGAAATGAAAGCCCTACACTAGACAATTTTTCCATCTAGCTAGGAATATAAGATTAAATCTAAGAATGAATTTGAGCGTAGAGGAGAGATGAGTCTCTCCTAGGCTGTCCTGTGAACTCCACCCTGGTTTTCTTTTTAGGTTCTTCAGAAGGCTGTGAGGGATAGAGAGTGCAGCCTTCAAATGCTAAGCAGAAATATCCCTAATTATTATGGGTTGTAAGTGGACACAAACAACATGAGGCTCTATGGCAGATTAAAAATGGACTAAAATCAAGGTCTGATGAAAACAATGGGCCGTAAATAAAAAGCTAGAGCCAAGAAAACCAAGTACAGCCAAATGAGGATCTTAAATAAGGCCAGAGCTATTGTGAGGTTGTATATCTTCCTATAGCTAAACCCTAATCTGAGATTTTTATGGGACCTAAAAGGAAGTGTAGGGATTAAAAATATATATATCACTAGCATATGTGTGTGGTGGTGGGGGGGGGTGCGTGGGTAGGTGGCACTAGTGCAGGCCAATGACATTGATTTTTAAAATAACTAAAATAGCAAGTTATAAGAAGCAGAAATAACTTTTCTTTTGGCCAGAAAGAAAGAAAGAAGGTCCTGTCTAACCTATGAGGAAGAAACCTCAATAATAAGGAAGGAACAGTCATGGTCTGTATCACTGTACTTTGAACACTGAGAAACCAGAGAACAGGAGGATCCAGTTTGCAGGGGCATTAGGAGGTTTTCTTGGAACTCCATGTTGCCCTGAAACCATGGAGTCCCATGCTTGGTACATATGACAAATGAATAAGTGTGAGAGAATCACCTTCCCCGGCATGTCTTACAACAAACTAAGAGAGCAAACTAAGACAACAAAATTATAAAACTTAATAAAATGAGCCTGACTTGTATTATTTTTATGAGTTAGTCATTTAATCCAACGCAGTGATAAAATTCAAAACACTTGCTACAGTTTCCATAGAGTTTTACTACCATATATGAAAGTTTTAAATTGCCCTGTTTTTGTTATTCATTCTTCAGTAATATTGTGTTCCACAAGGATTTTAATTTGGAGGTCTCTAGTTAACAGCTGCCACAGGTTCTTGCTGATTCATCTACAAAAGCTTCTCATTCCCACTCCCTGAAGGTATCAAGTGCCTTCCCCCTTGTGATAGTGTATATTCCAATATTTGGACAATTGATCCAAAATTCTTGAAAGAGTAGCACATGCCACAATGTGAATTACTTCAATTCTGCCATTTTGCATGACCACAAAAAGTTTTCAGTTGTATTTAAATTTAAAATAGTGACAGTGTGAACTGTCTTTAATATTAAAGTGTTTTAATATTAATGTTTAAAACATTTTGTTTTTTTTTTAATTTTGTTGAATGGACTAGAGGATAAGCATATTTAAAATAATGTATTCTGGGCAACTCATATGCTAAATACACTACTAAAAGTGGTATTTTTCATTTTCATTTCTTTACAGTAAAGACCATGTTTTATAAATTGATTTTCTGGCATACTTCCTTTTTTGAAAACACTGCTTTATTGAGATGTGATTCACATATCATATAATTTATCCACTTCAGTGTACAATCCAATGATTTTTCATATGCTCATAGTTATGAAACCATCACCACAATCAATTTTAGAATATTTTCATCATCCGAATGAAAAAAAATAAAAAAGAAATCCCATAATTGTTAGAAACCATCCCCCATTTCTCTCCCGCCTCTCCTCCAATCCTCTTCTCTCAATCTCCTGCCCCCATTCAACTACTTTCTGTCTCTACAGATTTGCCTATTCTAGACACTTTTTAAAACTCCTTCTATCTGCCTACAATTAACATCTTCCCATCTCCTACTCTCCCTAACCACCCAAGCCTGTGGAGATCACCATTCTGCTCTCTCCTATCAGATCAACATTTTTAGATTCCGTATGTAAATAACATTATGCAGCATTTGATAGTTTGCCCATAGAACATTTCAATTAATATTCTTCAGTTTCATCTATATTGTCACAAATGATAAAATATCATTTTTAATAAATTAAGAGTGTTCAATTGCATGTATTTACTACATTTTCTGTATATATTCATTTGTGGATGGACACAAGCTGGAATCATGCTTTGGCTACTGTGAACAGTCCTATAATAAACATAGGAGTGCAGATATATCTGACATATTAATTTTAATTTCTTTGGATATTTAATTAGTATACTGGTATTGCTACACTATATTTTTAGTTTTTTGAGGAAGCTCCATATTATTTCCCATAATGGCTATACTAATCAAATTTCCACAAGAGGGTGACAAGGGTTCCCTTTTGCTCACATTCTTGTTAATACTTGCTATCTTTAATCTTTTTAATAGTAATCATTCTACAAAGCATGAGGTGATACCCCATTTCAACTTTATATCACTAAAAAAAAGTTCATTAAAACTCCTGTTTGTCATCTTTATGTCTTCTTTTAAGGATGTCTATTCAGGTCTTTATTTTTTTCAAAAATAAAATTATTTCATTTCTAGCTATTAAGTTCCTTATGTACAAGTTTTGGACAAAAACCCCTTGCCAAATATGTAGTTTTCATTATTTTCTCCATTAACTCTGTTGTTAACTATTTCATTGGTGTGCAGAAGCTTTAAATTTTTATGTATTTTTTTGTCTTTTTGGTTTTGTTCCTTTGCTTTTGAGGTCATATGTAGGAATTATTATTCAGACCAGTGTCATGAAACTTTTTCCCTATGTTTTCTGGTAGTGGTGTTATGTTTTATGGATTTACATCTAAGTCTTCATCTCAAGATGGTTTTGTAACTTTTAAGAGACAGGGTCTATTTTCATTCTTCTGCCTGTGGATACCCAATTTTCCCAACACCCTTTATTAAAGACTGTCCTTTTCCTATTGAGTGATCATGGCACCTTTTCTGAAGACCAGTTGGCTGTAAATATGTGGATTTATTCCTGGGATCCCTAGTTCCACTGCCTGTGTGCTATTTATGCTAAAACTATGTTGCTTGAATTACATTGACTTTGTACAATATTTTGAAGTTAGTGTGATGAATGCAACTTTATTATTTTTCCTCAAGTTTACTTTGAATGCACAGAATCCTTTGTGGTTCCATATAAAATTCAGGATTTTCTTTATTTTTTTTGAAGAGTAATTATTAGGATTTTGACAGGGATTGCATTGAATTTGTAGGTTGTTTTTTATATGGATATTTTAACAATAATTATTCTTCCAATTCATGAACCTGGGATGTCTTTTTATTTTTTACGTATATCCTTTTCCCTTTCTTTCAGCAATGCTTTATCATGTTACTTTTAAAGATCTTTCATATCTTTAATTAGATATATTCCTGGGTATTTATTTCATAAATATTATAAGTGAAATCAATTTCTTGATGTTTTTCAGATAGTTGGCTGTTGAGTGTATAGAAATGCAATTGATTTTTGTATACTGATTTCATATCCTCCAATTTTACTAAATTTGTTTATTAAATCTAACAGGTTTTTGGTGTGGTCTTTGGGGTTTTCAATATATAAGATCAAGTCATTTATAGATAGGGACAATATAACTTTCTTTCCAATCTGATGTCTTTCATTTCTTCTTTGGGCTAATTACCCTCAATTGGATCAGTATATGTCTACAGTGCAACATATATCTGATTTTTGTTGATGAACTTTGGTTTGTATTATCTGTTCTTCACTGAAAGTGAGGAGTTGCAGTTATCTGTCTTGTTCTTTAGTACTATTCATATTTGTTTGTATTTGAGTGCTACTGCTTTGGGTACATGTATACTTAAAATTATCATATCATTTTGCTGAATTAACCCCTGTATCATTATATAATGATGCATTTGTATCTATTTACAGTTTTCAAAGTTCATTTCATCTGATATCATTATAGTCACCCCTGCTCTTTTTGGTTTCCATTTGCATGTAAACTCTTTTTCCACTCTTTCACTTTTCAGTATTTGTCTTTACCAATAAGCCTCTTATAAACAGCATTGAGTCTACTTGCTGTTATTTTCATTCATTTAGCTACTGTGTATTTTAATTAGAGAATATAAAACATTTATATTCAAAGTGATCATTGATAGGTAAGCACTATCAAGAATTTTGTCATTATGTTGATTGTTTTGTTGATTTTTTCTTCCTTCTTTTCATCTCTATATTTTTCTTTGTGGTGATGTGATTTTTCTCTATGAATATCTTTTGATTTTTTGCTTTCTATTTTATTATACACATTATAGGTTTTGCTTTGCAGTTACCATGAGGCTTACAAATGGCATCTTATAGTTAGGTTATTTTAAGCTGTTAACAATGATATCTCTCTCTCTCTCTCTCTCTCTCTCTCTCTCTCTCTCTCTCTCTCTCTTCTCTCTTTCTCTCTCTCTCTTTCTCTCTCTCTCTCTTTCTCTCTCTCTGTCTCTTTCTCTCTCTCCCTCTCTCTCTCTCACAAACACACACACACACAATACTCTATCTTTTAAGTATATGTCACCTCACATTTTGATTTTGAGATACAATCATTTATATCATTTTATGTTGCATATACATTTAGCAAATTACTGTAGATTGTTTTTTACTATTTTTGACTTTTAATCTATATACTAAAGATAGTGATTTCTATCCCATCATTACATTATGAGAATATTCTGAATTTTATTGTATTACTTTTACCAGTAAATTTTGTAATTCTTGATATTTTCATGTTGTTCATTACCACTATTTTCTTTGAGATACAGAACTCCTTTTAGCAATTTTTGTAAGCCTGATCTGGTAATGATGAACATCTTCAGCTTTTACTTAACTGGGAACATCTTTACTTCTCTGTCACTTCAAAAAGATTGAATTGCTAGGTGCAGTGTTCTCAAGTGGAACTACTGGGTGCAGTGTTCCTAAGTTTCCTCAGCACTTTGGACACTCTCCCCTGGTCTATAAGTTTTCAACTGGATAGTCTACTGTTAAGAATATTCAAATTCTTTATGACTGCACATGACAATGACCACAAAGGATTACAATGGAAATGAAAATTTCCTTTTATCTAGTAATGTCAAAGGCATTGAAATTTCATAACATAAGTCATTAACCATGTTTCATATAAAAATATACTACATACAATTATGTATACTCCATAATACTTGATAACTATAAACCACTATTTTACTGGCCTATGTATTTACTATGCCATATTTCTATCTCTACTAGAATTTACTCCTACTTATTAAAAGGTTACTAGTCAGGTGTGGTGATTTATGTGTATTTCTAGTGCTAGCTACATAGAGGGCTGAAGCAGGAGGACCACCTGAGTTCCAGAGTTTTAGACCAACCTCAGTAACATAATGAGACACCATCTCAAAAAACAAAGTTTACTCTAAAACAGTATGCCATATTAAACTACCAATAGCCTCATATATCCCATGTTACCCTAACTCTCAATCCCACCATTTTATTTGTTCTTGGTTTAATTTTATATTGTTTCGTTCATCATAGCCCCTAAGCATACAAAATTCACTGCCAATGTTGTCTGCAAGTGGCCAAGGTGAGTAATTAACCTGGAAACAATATAAAAGTGATTAAGGACTGCAAAGGTATAAAATTCATGACTGCAACTGCATGTATTTAAAGCATGTCACATTCCACCAGCTAAGATTATGAAGAACAAAAACAAGGTGACAGAACTTGTTAAAGAATCTTCTTCATTAAAGACAATGATACTAACAAAATATTGAAAAAGGCCCAAATCAACTAAAAAGAAACTTCTAATGTTTTGAATGGAAGACCACAGACCAAAGCGTATTCTTGTCACAATCAAGACAATCATAGCCAAACCAAAAAGTGTGCTTTCTTGTTAAAAGACACACCCACATAAATATGGTTATGTCATACTAGACAAAGGTGCCAAAAACATTCACTGGAGAAAAGATAGTCTGTTCAATAAATAGTGCTGGCAAAACTGGAAATCCATATGTAGCAAAATGAAATTAAACCTCTATCTCTCACCCTGCACAAAAATCAACTCCAGTGGATCAAAGATTTTAAGCACTAGAACAGAGATCCTGTGCCTAATAGGAGAAAAAATAGGCCCAAATCTTCATCATTTCAGCCTAGGATTTGACTTCCTTAACAAGACTTCTAAAGCTCAAGAAGCAAAATCAAGAATTAATAAATGGGATGGATTCAAATTTAAAAGCTTTTTCTCAGCCAAGAAAACAATAAAGTGAGGAGACAGCCTACAGATTGAAAGAAAATCTCTACCACCTCCACCTCCAATAAAGCATTAATCTCTAGGATATATAAAGAACTCAAAAAATTCAAGACCAAATAAACAAATAATCCCATCAACAAATGGGCTAAGGAACTAAACAGACACTTCATAGAAGAAGAAATAAAACTGATCAACAAATATATGAAAAAGTGTTCAACATCTCTAGCAATTAGACAAATGCAAATCAAAACTACTCTAAGATTTCATCTCACTCCTGTCAGAATGGCAAGAATACATCAAGTTGTTGAAATTGATGTTTTTGCAGGGAGATTATCAGGAAAGGGTACCATTCCACCATTTCCTTCTGTCCCTCATCAAAACTATCATCTTAAAAAAGACTCCTTGCATTTAAAAATCACCTGATACAGTCAATATTTGGTTTCTTATTTATTTGTTATATATCTCTACATCACTAGAATATATACCCCACAAGACTAGGCACTTTTTCTTACTCACTTATATAATTCTAGTGCCAGAATGATCAGCATATAGTTGGTTTTCTAATATATTAAAGGAAGGAAGGAAAGAAAAAAAGGAAGGGTTAAACATGTGAATATCAGATTATGGAGGACTTTCTATAACAGGTGGACTTTGTTCTCTTTACATTAGGGGGAGTTATTGGAAGATTTCAACTAGATGACTTATAATTAGATTCAGAAACTAAAAGAATGGCTTTGAAAAGACAAACCAGGAAGCCAAAAAACCTACAGATATATACAACGTGAGATGTAAAGGACATCATAGAGAAGAAAGTGGAAGAAGACACTTAAGAAGTATTCACAAAATATACATGCTATCATATTGAAGAGTAATCAAGATAGTTCCTATATTTTTAGTAATGGCAACCTTTGAGATGGCAATCTCACAAAGAGGAGCAACATTATTATGGTGAAGAGAGCCACAGAGAGAATACAGGCAAGATATAGAGTATAAGTAATTTGCCTATAGTTAGTAACTGGAAGTGAAAAAAATAAATAATATTAGGCTTGAAGACTGCATGGTTAGAAGGAGGATAAAAGGATAGAAAACAGAGTTTGATAGGAATAATTACTGCCCATGTTTGTTGTTCTCATGAAAACATTTTTTCTTCTTCTGCATTATTTTAACAATTTAAGTCTTTGAAATTTTTTCTTGTGGCAACCATAAACCCTTCAAAACAGTCAGAGAACATGAAAAAAATTGCATTAGAATGCTCATGTTTCTGTGCATGGGGAGAGATAGGGATTTAATTTCATTTTGTTGCATATGAATTTCCAGTTTTCCCAGTACCATTTGTTGAAGAGGCTATTTTTTCTTCAATGTTTGTTTTTGGTTCCTTTGTCTAATGTAAGATGACTGTAATTATGTGAATTAGTCTCTGTGCTCTCTATTCTGTACTACTGGTCTACCAGTCTATTTGGGTGCCAATATCATGCTATTTTTGTTACTGTTGTTCTGTAGTATAGTTTAAGGTCTGGTACCCTAAGTACATGTATAAAGACATGAATGGTGTGAATATACTTTATATACAACCAGAGATATGAAAAATTGTGCTCTATATGTGTAATATGAGCTGTAATGCATTCTGCTGTCATATATAACAAATTAGAATAAAACTAAAATGAAAAGATGTGTAAAATAATAGAGAATTGCTCATGTTTCTTATGTGTAATAGAATTTACTTACAACTTCCTATTCTTTCTTTTAAAGCAAAATTTTCATGTTTTTCCAGAAATTTTCTTCATATTGGATAGCTACTAGCTTTAAATTTGCATTATATCATACATGTTATCAAAGTATTTCCTATTAAATAAATATTTACACTAAACCACATTTTTATTGACAAGCAATATGAAATGCAATAGATATGATGAAAACACTGAAATGTTTGAAAAAATAAAGCAAAGGACGGCATTGGCCTGACAATTCTACCTAACACAAAAGCCATAATAAAAAATATTAATTTTAAATTTAAAAAAATTAGAAAGCATGGGTGTATGTACACTATACATGCACAGTTAACAATCTCTTAACAACCTTTTATCTTGAATATCATGCTTTCAAGTCCTTTTAACCCTTTTAAATTCATGTTTAAAAAAGAATACTTGTTTGGGAAAAAGCAAGATACTGAATATTTAATTAATTTGTTGAAGTATAAAAAATACTTAATTGATTGTATTCAATACAATAGGGATTGAATGCTGGATATCTTTCACTGACTAGTGATTTTTTTAAAAAGTGGTTGTGATACTAAGTCACCAGGGATAAAAGAATCTATTTGGATGCAAAGGAGATGGAAAGATAAAACCTGACATCACCTCTTTAAGCAATCAATTTCAAATACAAATCTAATTTAATATTTTTTAGCCACTTGGAAGATACAAGAGAATGAAAGGCATCTGGAAGTAGGAAAATAAATTAACAGGAAAGTTTAACAGTTTTAATTCTGGCTAACTTCATATCAGTTTTTATAATCCATAGCAATGACACAGAATGCTTCTACCATGGGACAGTACACATAAGACTGATTAAGCATTTCATATTGTCTTTATACTGGGAAGAATCAAAATCAAAAGAAAGAAAATAAAATTTTAAAATAACAACAACAAAATACACATTTGGTTACTAATACAGGGCAGTCTAAAAATATACAGCAAATATAGACAACACAGTTTTAGTGCCAATTTGTACAATTTAGTAATGTCTATATGTATTTGAGTGAAAAATAAATATAGAGATATTTAAAACCATGATCATCTACTAAAATTGGCAACACATAATAATTCACAAACATGCCTGTTTTAAGTTTTTTGCAAAAATGTAATTAAGGGACAAAGAGATATTAACTAATCTACCAAGTTACACAACAATTAAGCTTACATTTTTTAAATTCACTCACATACTTCCTATTGTGTATGACTGTGGAAAAAACTCACAATGCTTATACATAGATTGTTAATATATTTTTTCCCAGTTAATAAACTGTATTAAAATGACATTTTAAAAGTTGGTGTATATCCTTCACCAAAATAATTTATTATTTTATTTCCTAGAAAAA
The DNA here is from genome assembly GCF_964194105.1 of Spermophilus citellus. Taxonomy (NCBI): domain Eukaryota; kingdom Metazoa; phylum Chordata; class Mammalia; order Rodentia; family Sciuridae; genus Spermophilus; species Spermophilus citellus. The sequence continues at coordinate 53,859,344 of NC_138191.1, read as the reverse complement.
TTCATAAAATATATGCAGTCTCTTAAAGTTGACAGAAAAAAAAATCCACACAGAAAAATATTTTTTACTTGACAATTAAGTTATATGCTTTATAGCCTCTCTAAAATATTTTCCTAGTATGTGATACTTTTTTTGATAGCTAGTTTTATATTAACAGCAGCTTAAATATCAATATTTATATCAATAAATATACCAAAATATTGTATAAATAAAACAAAACACAAAAATTTCTTATTATGTTGGGTTAACTGATATTGAAATTTGTACGTTTACTACCACATATTTATGAATGTCAGAAAACATAAGAAACATCACAAACTTTAGTCATAATGTAATTAAACTTATTTTATGATAAGTAAACAGAATAAGTTATTGTCTATCAAATAATTTTGTAGCCACCAAAATATAAAAATGCTTAGTTCATAAATAGATATTCTAAATGGTCACATAACACACTTTGAAAAAATAACATAAAAAATAATTATATATTTAAGGAATATCCACTCCTTACTCCTTACTAATAATGCATTCTATTTCTTTATGATAATAAATGTAATATATATCCAAGATTCCATTTACTTTAAACAAGAACAATAAAAACAAAAAACCCTCCATTTTTATAGCTTGACTAAAACACCGGAAAGTCACTCATACAAAGTGAACATCTTCCATTTCTATGTATGAATCCATCTGGAATTAAAATGATTATGTGAGCAAATCCTACCTTACAATAGTAATACTAGTAATATTTAATATTACAAAGCTATTACTGGTCTAGACCCTACAAATATGTACATTTAAATAGAACATTTCTAGGAGATTCTGACAAAAATTATAATCGAATGCAAGACTATGGAAATCTTACATTGAAAATATGTGAGTAGAACATATTTATCTAAACAACAAAATTAATGGTCCAATATGCTATGGAGCCAGGTTTCCCTCATTTCTAATATCCATGATTTTCAGATATACTTCCATTAAAGAAAAGATTTTCAGGGATAGAACAATAATTTTTCTATGATTTGTTCCTATAATAAAAAAATGTTTTCCAGAAATTTGTCTCAAACCCACAGAACTAGACAGAGAAATTCTTAAATATTGCTGAAAGCCAACTGCAAATTTTAAAGTAAAGAACATAATCAAATTTTGAGCATTTGGAATAAGAACATTTACAACGCCATCTGTGAGCTCAAGTTTCTACATGACTATACACCAACAATATTCAACAATATTGTTTTACTGAATCATTTTTGACATTACAAACATGAAATAAATGTAGGCATTACCTTAAACCACCAACATATTCTTGTTTTTCAAATATAGTGATGTCTGAGTAGCCTAATCGAGCCAGAAAAGACGCACAACTTATACTGGCAGGACCAGCACCAAAAAGAGCAATTTTTGCAGAATAGGCTTCAGGCATTTTTTCTGGGGGTAGCAGAGAAGGATTTCTGATCTGTGGGATATTCATCGCTTTGAACACCTGTGGAGAAATCAATTGCCATGATTAAAATTTGAAATTAAATTTTACATTCTCAAACACCTTTTTAATGCTTTGTGTCTATTAATGTTTTAATTAGCAATGAACATTGCCTTTTAGCATTAAAATGACACATAAATTGTATTATTTGAAGTAGATGAGAATTTATGGCCCAACTCTCAATCTTTGAAGTTTCTTTCTAGAATTTTTCCTCTAGAAAGAATTTCTGATTCACCTTCCTTCTTCCTACCTCTAGGCCAAGTTAAGATGCTCATCCTCTGAGCTCATCCTCAGTACATTTTTTATGCCTCCAAAATAAATACTTAACAACCTATGTGTGCATGTGGTAAGATTCTGCGTCAGTAGTAGAATGCTAGTTCCTTAAGAAGAAAATATATATAAGCACATTACCAACACACTATCAGCAGTTACTACGAACCTGGCACACGGCAGATAATGAGAAAATAATCTCATCACATCTATTTCTGGTTAGAATAGATTAGTTATTGAATAATAATGTTTTAGAAATCCGAGTAAAGCAGTAGAGAGCCACTGAAGTAAGGTAGACTTGGAGCTGCCAAGATCTCAGAGAGAAAGTAAGAGTAGAGAAGTTGGATGGCAGTCTTGGAGTCACTTTCCTCTTAAAGGCATTTGCCACTTCTTGGCAGGAAGAGGAAAATCAAGAATTTTGAAGAGGTTCACAACTCAAACCAGCAAGAGAGATTTTGGCAATGTTCCAGAACTGGAAAGAGACAATGTTTGGGAATATAGGATGCCAACAACCAGAGCAGCTCAAAGTGCAGAAAAATGACTTTAAGCTACGTCAGACAAAAAGTAAAAGATCTCAACAGAGGGATTCTGTAAAGCTGGGGGGACTTTTTGCACTCTGATGATCCAGAAAAAAAAAAAAAAAACTGAACTGCAGCATGACTAAAGGAAAACAAAAAAAAAACTAGCAAACACTGTACACAGCTGGAACTTCCAAAGTCTCACACTGTAAGTGGGGCAAACCAGAAAAAGACAATCAACTCAGTCTTGAGTCAGCTCACCCCCAGATATGAATGAAGATGATTAGTCCTCACTGTATCTATCTTATCTATCTACTAAATAACAGTGTGGACCCACTGTGGAGAACAAGTAAGTCAACCTAGCATCTAAAATATTACAACTTATAATGTCTGGATTTAGATCAAAAGGTCCAGGCACAGCAAAGAAGAAGAAGAAAGCTAAGAAAACAGAAATAGATGAATACTTGAACTAGTAAGTGTGTTCTCTAATATAGGCCTAAGAATAATTATGATCAATATGTTCGGAATATAAAACAATATAAGCTTCCACTAAATGGGAATTTAAAAAAAATATTTAAAAATAGAAGAGAAAATGTGCAAAAAATGTATTAAAATTTTATGTATTAGTAGCAAATTTGAAAAAGAGCAAGAAAGATGAGAAACTGGAAAGTAGGGCAATAAAAACAATCTAGGCCAAAGTATAGAAAGAAAAGATAAAAGAAAACACAGAAAAGAGCATCAGAGAGCAAAGATAAACCAAAAAGAGAGGTGATAAATGGAGATTTGAATTCCTACAAGAATATTAAAGAGAGAATGGGAGGAGCAATATTTGAAAAGAAACCAGGATAGAATTTCCCAAAACTGAAAGGATAAGTTCAGGAAGTTCTAAAACATTAAACATGAAAAATATTTTTAAAAAATCATGCTTATTAACATTGAAGTAAAATTATTGAAAATTGAGGTAAGAAAAATAAGAAATTGAGACAACCAAAGCATAAGGACAAAATAATGTCAATAAACAACAACAAGAGTAATAATTTTCCTCTCAAAACAACAGACAGAAGTCAGAAAAACATGAATGGATACATTGAACAAACTGAAAATAACTTATACCTAGACTTCTGTTCAGGAGAATGTCTTTCAAATATGAAGGAAGAATAAAGACATTTTCTAAGGGGCTTTGTTGTTAGCAATTAAAAAAAAAACACCTCAAGAATAATAAAAGAACTTAAGCATTCTTCACAAACAAAAATTACCCTAGACGGTAAAAGAAGTACAGAAAGGAATAAAGATCATCAAAAAATTTAAATATTGGAGTAAATGTACATTAATATTGACTATAGACAATAATAGTGTCTATCATGTGGAGTTTAAGAAAAAAATAAAATGCATAATACAAGGCATGAGAGGTTAAATAGTAAACATGTACCAGACCATAGAACAGTCAATGAAGTGATAAAATGACTAATACATATATACAGCCTATAAAGAGTTAAGGATACATCTTGTTTCTCTACAGTATCTACTAAAACAACAGCAAAAGAATATATAACTAGTTAATGGAGGGAGAGGATAACTTAAAATAGCATACTTTATTTACTCAGAGGAAAAAGGAAATGAATGAAAAAAACATAAACAGATGTAGAGAGGAAGGAAAACAAATACCAAATACTAAGATGGAAAACGTAAATATAAGTGTGAGAAATTACATTAAATGTAAATAAACTAAAATTCCAATTAAATGATAAACGCTTTAAAAGCTATATATCTCAAATATAAGAAAATGTGTACTGTTAACGGAGGGGGAAAGTTATACCATGCAAACACTAACCAAAAGAAAGCTGGTATATGTATGCTAACATCAGATATATTAGACTTTAAGGCAAGATGCATTACTAATCTTAAAGACAAACATTTCATTGTAATAAAAATGTCAACCTACCCATAAGTCTTTACAATTCCAAATCTATAGGCACTCAATTACAATTTTAATTATACAAAGAGAAATTGATAGAATTAAAGGTAGAATAAATTAATCAGGACTGAGGACATAGCTCAATGGTAGTGTGCCTGGCTAGCATGAGTGAGGCACTGGGTTCAATGCTCAGTACTGCACAATGAAAGAAAGTAAAGAAAAGAAAATTAATTCAACATATCCTCACTATTCTCTTCTCCTCAAAATTTGACTATCAGTAAAAGTCACCTATGAATAAAATCATATCATGTATAATTTTTAAATATTTGTAGATTACCTCTAAGGTTAGTGGTATTCAATAGATTCTAACAGTAAAATTCTCTTCTTGTAGAAACCCAGGAAAGTATACTGAGATTGAAATACAGCTTCTTGAGTATGAAGAATGTGAGACAGCCCTTTATGTCCTCTTGACCTCATCTGACATACACCACTAACTACTCTGAATAAAGTATGCTATTTAACATATGCAAAGAACATTAAAATAATCTTTAAAAACTAAAGAGAGTTTTGACAACAAGTACTAAAAGGCCCAATTTCTCATCCTGAGGCAATAATTATTCTGATGAAATTCTGTCATTTTTAACCTATCACATTTATTGATAATATACATCTGTTTTCTCTCTCAGATCATAAGAACTTCAAGGGCCCACACCATCGTTGAGCTCATCTTTTCATTTCTGCAGTTTTAATACACAAGCATGTATGTTTTAACTAATAAAACGTTTACATTAGTAATATAAAAATTTCTTATTTCCAGCTATAATTTAGGGTTTTATAAATTATAAATATATATTGCTATCCATCCCTGTACTATCCAAATAGCACAGATTTTCTTTCATATTATTTGCAATATTTATCTTTTATTTCTTCATAGGCAAACTGAACAGGTTGTTAAACTCTAATACTAAATTCATAAGTTATTTTAATGAAACATTAATAAAATTTTAGTTGCAATCTATTTACTAATTTTCCTAAGGTAACATTTTACATACTTTTCTCAATAGATATTTACACACACATTTAATAATGATGAGGGAGAGATACAACTAATTTAATTAAATGCTTATTGTTTCTCATTCTGTTGTCTATTCTTAGCTTTGTGAATTAATAATTAAAACTCTAAATTTCTCATGGTAAAATTTAATATTTAGAAATGAACCTGATGTTTGAACAAACTTTAAAAGAAGAAATAAGACTTTTAAAAAAGAATCATTCATTGCTAACACTTTTTACAATCGAATACTTTTACATGGCCAGTTATGTAATATTCTAGTCTAAAAAGCTTATTGTAATGTGAAATTAAGGCATGATAAACAAGGAGAATAGGATTTATGAAATGTCTTCACTCATTTTGCATTCACTCTGAGGCCAAGAAATAGTTTAGTTTTAAGACACCATGTACCTATGACATGAATTCTAGCTAGTGGTATGCAAATAAATTAACAATTATCTAATAATACATTCTATGTATACATTTTTACCTAAGAATATTTTAATATTTTTGAATGAAAGTTAAGCATTTCTTTAAAAGCTATGAAGTGCAAATATTGAATTAAAATGTTTATTGAAGTTTTTGCTAGAACTCAGTATAGAGTAGGAAGCTCTCAGGGGGTTGAAGGAATGAGAGGAAGCACACTTTTCAACACAGAGAGAGTACCATGGACATGCAGTGGATTTATATACTGGTTAGCCCCTCCTTTATGCAACCCAAGTCACACAACTTATAGTCTGCTCAATACATATTCAATATATAACCTTGCTCAATATACTAATGTATGAGTTATTTTTTGTCTGTTCTGCTTTAGTTTTGTTCTGCTTTTTGTAACTTTTTATTGCACTAGGTTTTTTCCCTTAGTTAAAAAAAGGGGGTGTTTTAACAGTTTTGGCATTGAAATTAGACCTCTGGGAGTTGAATGTTGACTCCACCATTCTCAAGCAACATGGTATTGAACTTTAATTTTTCTAGCCTTCAATATACTCATAAATTATGGAGTTAAAAATTTCTATCTCATAAAGCTACTATGAGGATTAAATGAGCTGACACATGTAACATACCCTAGAAAAGTGCCTGGTCATAACAGCAAACAGAAGTTCTCGCTACACCTAGTGTTCAGAATACATGAGATAGAATATATGTAAACTCACATTGTCCAACATGGAGGCTTACTAGCCACATCTAATTCAAAATTAAAGTTAATTAAACTTAAATTAAATTACTCAGGAGGGTGAAACAAGAGGAGCACACATTTGAGGCTACCCTTAGAAACTTAAGAAGACTCAGCAATTTAGTGAGAACCTGTCTCAAAATAAAAAACAAATAAAAAAAGAAAGAGCTGGGGATGCCATCTAGGTGGTAAAGTGCCTCTGGGTTCAATCTAAAGTACAAAAATAATTTAATATTAATTCTTATATAATTTTGTAAGAAACTACCAAACTGTTTTCCAAAGTGTCTGAACTTTTTGCGTTCTCAATGGTGATGAATAAGAGTTCTTGTTGATTGGCACCTGCTGTGGCCCATTAAGCCGGTGATATCAATGGTATGAGCTTGGCGTTTTGCGTGCTGTTCCGAGACTTGTGACATGATGAGAAGAACTCTAGGCAAGGAGTTAGGAGACCCCGGATTTAGTGCAAGTTGGGTCAAAAAAGTTAAACTATTACCACGTCTGTTTGTGGTCACCTGTAATCCCAGCGACTTTTGAGGCAAAGGGAGGAGGATTGAAAGTTTAAGGCCAGCTTAGAAAACTTGCTCCAGCAGCTGGTTACAGGGTGCAAATGGCCAGAGAAGGAAGACTTATGTCAAGGGATCAGATACCCAGGATTGCACAATTCAGCTCCTCTAGGAATTAAGCCTCGAGCCTGTATGTTTCCAGGTTCCAGACTTCCAGTTAGTAGCCTTGGAAGACGAACAACTAGATCTCTAGTCTATAATTAGAAACAAAACAATTATTACTATATATGCACATTTAACTAGTTTGGAATACTAAGGCATTAGAGGGAATAAGCTAAAATTTAAAAGATGAGCCAGCTGGAGAAATGATAGGCACCTCAGAAAAATATAATACTGTTTGAGGAAAAAACAAATATTGAAAACAAGCCTTAAAAATTCCAAGTTGAATCCCAAAAGCCAACGGTGTGACCCCGGAGATCCAGGCTGTCTGATTCTGGCGGCCTGCCCCGTGGCTACAGAAGGCGTGGCGACACAGAGAAGGGATTAAATGGTAAGCAGGGAGATAGGTGCCTGCATAATGGTGGTGTCCCAACTGCCAAGCGGGCACTGACCCCCGGGCTGAGTTCGGGATTGCAGACGGGGAAGGAAGTGGTACAGTCCCATCCCCCACAAGGGACACTCCACTAAGGCAACCAACGGCCACCATCTTGGAGAGCTGAAGTATCCACCGCCACTCTCAGACAGATTGCAACAATAAAACAGGTGTGTGTCACTCAGTTCATCCCCCATACATAGGGGGATTTCGCATAAAATCTCTCCTAGACTTTCAGGGGAAGGGAGTATCACAGTGAGCCTGCATAAAGACTAAAGGAGAACTAGAGGCACCTGACCTTCAACCCCCCCTCCCATCAGCAGCCAAAACAAAACCTGTCTAGCCAGCGCTGGGGGAGGGGTAAACAGAAAAAATCAAAACCATAGAGTGCCGGGGATCCCAAAAGCCAACGGTGTGACCCCAGAGATCCAGGCTGTCTGATTCTGGCGGCCTGCCCCGCGGCTACAGAAGGCGTGGCGCTGCAGAGAAGGGATTAACTAGCAAGCAGGGAGATAAGTGGTTGCCACAAAGTGGAATCCCGCCAGCCAAGCCCGCACTGACCCCCGGGCTGAGTACGGGATTTCAGACGGGGAAGGAAGCGGTACAGTTCTATTTCCCACAAGGGAAACAAAACAATAGAGTGCCGGGGTTCCCAATAGCCACCCTCCACACCCAACAAACGGCAGGCCCAGAGTACAGTTTGAACTGCCGAGAACCATCACTCAGGGGAAATCTGGTGTAGCAGGAGAAACCAAGACTAGCAGGAGAAACCAGGAGACTAGAGGCAAGGCCCTCGCGACTGGGCAGCTGTAAACTGCAGGCCCGCTGGCGACAGCTCACCCACTGCCCACGTAACTGGGAGGTAGGAGAACGCCCACCCGCTGGCGACTGATCACCTGCCCACGGCCTGTGATACTGGGCGGCTGGAGACTGCCCGCCTGCCGCAACAGGGAGCTGAAACCAAACAGAGACAGTCCAGTCACACCCCCCCATTAGGGCACCCCAGCAAGGAGACTGGGCCTGTCATAGCAGAGTAGTGTCGTCACTGGAGCTCGGACGTCGGAATTCCTTCCCAGCGGAATCCACGTAAGCAGGCATATTTTAACAACACAAAGGAGAGACATCAGAGTAATACAGAAACAAAACAAATCTATAGAAGAGAGCAGAAACACGACAATCAAAAAGAGCTAGAAAGTAACGTGGACAACATGAGAAAACAAGGGAAAAGAGGATTACAAACAATGCAAGACAACTCAATTCTCCAGGAGGACATAGAAACATCAGAAACAGGGATAGCGAAAGAACTCAAGGCATACCTAACTCGAATGGAAAGGAATATTAGAGAAGACATGAGACAGCAAGTCCAAGAAATAAAAGTATATTTTGAAAATGAATTAAACAAACAAATTCAAATGGCAAAGAACGAGCTCTACCAGGAGATAGAGATCTTTAAAAAAAATCAAACAATAATCCTAGAATTGCAGGAAACTATAAACCAAATTAAAAACTCAAACGAGAATATTACAAATAGACTTGATCAAGTAGAAGTCAGAACATCAGATAATGAAGACAAGGTTTATCAACTTGAAAAGAATATAGTCAACACAGAAAAGATGCTTAAATCCCACGAGCAATCTATTCAAGAGATATGGGATGTCATAAAAAAGCCAAATCTGAGAGTCATAGGGATAGAAGAAGGCACAGAGTTTCAAACCAAAGGAATGGACAGCATATTAAATGAAATAATTCTAGAAAACTTCCCAGAGATGAAAGATGGAATGGATTGCCAAATCCTGGAAGCCTACAGGACCCCAAACATTCAAAACCTTAATAGACCAACTCCAAGACATATAATTATGAAGATAGCCAACGTACAGAACAAGGAGAGAATATTAAAAGCTACGAGAGAAAAGAGGCAGATTACATTCAGGGGTAAACCAATTAGGTTAACGACCAATTTCTCATCACAAACTTTGAAAGCGAGAAGATCCTGGAATAATGTATTTCAAACGCTGAAAAATAATTGATTCCAACCAAGAATACTATATCCAGCAAAACTGAGCTTCAAATTTGACAATGAAATTAAAATCTTTCACGATAAACAAAAGCTAAAAGAATTTGCAGCAAGAAAACCAGGTCTGCAAAGCATTTTGAACAAAACACTACAAGAAGAGGAATTGAAAAATAGTGCCCAAAACTAACAGCAGGAGGTATCTCAGTAAAGGGGGAGGAAAATAGCCAAAAAGCAAAACTAGCCAAACTAAAATAAATAAATAAAGAAGCATGACTAGAAGTACAAATCATATCTCAATTGTAACCTTAAATGTTAATGGCCTAAACTCACCAATCAAGAGACATAGGCTAGTAACCTGGATCAAAAAAACAAATCCAACAATATGCTGCCTTCAGGAGACTCATATGATAGGAAAAGACATACACAGGCTGAAAGTAAAAGGTTGGGAAAAATCATACCACTCACATGGCCCTCGGAAGCAAGCAGGAGTGGCCATACTCATATCGAATAAAATGAACTTCAAACCTAAGTTAATCAAGAAGGATAAAGAAGGTCACTATATACTGTTAAAAGGAACCATCCACCAACAAGACATAACAATCATCAATTTGTATGCACCAAACAATGGAGCTGCAACGTTCATAAAACAAACTCTCCTCAAGTTCAAGAGTCAAATAGACCACAACACAATAATTATGGGTGACTTCAACACACCGCTCTCGCCATTAGACAGATCCTCTAGACAAAAGTTGAATAAAGAAACTATAGAACTCAACAGCACAATCAATAACCTAGACTTAACCGACATATATAGAATATATCAACCATCATCAAGTGGGTATACGTTCTTCTCAGCAGCACATGGATCCTACTCAAAGATAGACCATATATTATGCCATAAGGCAACTCTTAGTAAATATAAAGGTGTGGAGATAATACCATGCACCATATCTGATCATAATGGAATGAAATTGGAAATCAATGATAAAAGAAGGAAGGAAATATCCTACATCACATGGAAAATGAACAATATGTTATTGAATGATCAATGGGTTATAGAAGACATAAAGGAGGAGATGAAAAAATTCTTAGAATCAAATGATAACACAGACACAACATACCGGAATCTATGGGACACAATGAAAGCAGTTTTAAGAGGGAAATTCATTTCTTGGAGTTCTTACCTCAAAAAAAGAAAAAAACCAACAAATAAATGAACTCACGCAACACCTCAAAAACCTAGAAAAGGAAGAGCAAAACAACAGCAAATGTAGTAGAAGACAAGAAATAATTAAAATTAGAGCAGAAATCAATGAAATTGAAACAAAAGAAACCACTGAAAAAACTGATAAAACTAAAAGTTGGTTCTTTGAAAAAATAAATAAGATAGACAAGCCCTTAGCCATGCTAACGAAAAGAAGAAGAGAGAGAACTCAAATTACTAACATACGGGATGAAAAAGGCAATATCACAACAGACACTACAGAAATACAGAAGATAATTAGAAAGTATTTTGAAACCCTATATTCCAATAAAATAGAAGATAATGAAGATATTGATAAATTTCTTAAGGCATATGATTTGCCCAGATTGAGACAGGAAGACACACACAATTTAAACAGACCAATAACAAAAGAAGAAATAGAAGAAGCCATCAAAAGACTACCAACCAAGAAAAGCCCTGGACCGGATGGGTATACAGCGGAGTTCTATAAAACCTTCAAAGAAGAATTAATACCAATACTTTTCAAGCTATTTGAAGAAATAGAAAAAGAAGGAGCTCTTCCAAATTCATTCTATGAGGCCAACATCACTTTGATCCCAAAACCAGACAAAGATACTTCAAAGAAAGAAAACTACAGACCAATATCTCTAATGAACTTGGATGCAAAAATTCTCAATAAAATTCTGGCGAATCGAATACAAAAACATATCAGAAAACTTGTGCACCGTGATCAAGTAGGATTCATTCCTGGGATGCAAGGATGGTTCAATATACGGAAATCAATAAATGCTATTCACCACATCAATAGACTTAAAGACAAGAACCACATGATCATCTCGATGGATGCAGAAAAAGCATTTGACAAAGTACAGCATCCCTTTATGTTCAAAACATTAGAAAAACTAGGGATAACAGGAACTTACCTCAACATTGTAAAAGCTATATATGCTAAACCTCAGGCTAGCATCATCCTAAACGGAGAAAAACTGAAGGCATTCCCTCTAAAATCTGGAACAAGACAGGGATGCCCTCTATCACCACTTCTATTCAATTTAGTTCTCGAAGTACTAGCCAGAGCAATTAGACAGACAAAAGAAATTAAAGGCATAAAAATAGGAAAAGAAGAAATTAAACTATCGCTATTTGCGGATGACATGATAATATACTTAACAGACCCAAAAGAGTCTACAAAGAAGCTGCTAGAGTTAATAAATGAATTCAGCAAAGTGGCAGGTTATAAAATCAACACGCATAAATCAAAGGCATTCCTGTATATCAGCAACAAAACCTCTGAAATGGAAATAAGGAAAACCACTCCATTCACAATATCCTCAAAGAAAATAAGATACTTGGGAATCAACCTAACAAAAGAGGTGAAAGATTTATACAATGAAAACTACAGAACCCTAAAGAGAGAGATAGAAGAAGATCTCAGAAGATGGAAAAATTTACCTTGTTCATGGATAGGCAGAACTAACATCATCAAAATGGCGATATTACCCAAAGTTCTCTACACGTTTAATGCGATGCCAATCAAAATTCCAATGGCATATCTTGTAGAAATAGACAAAGCAATCATGAAATTCATATGGAAAAATAAAAGACCCAGAATAGCAAAAGCAATTCTAAGCAGGAAGTGTGAATCTGGAGGTATAGTGATACCGGAGGTCAAACTGTACTACAAAGCAATAGTAACAAAAACAGCATGGTACTGGTACCAAAACAGGCGGGTGGACCAATGGTACAGAATAGAAGACACAGAGACTAATCCACAAAGTTACAACTATCTTATATTTGATAAAGGGGCTAAAAGCATGCAATGGAGGAAGGATAGCATCTTCAACAAATGGTGCTGGGAAAATTGGAAATCCATATGCAACAAAATGAAATTGAATCCCTTTCTCTCGCCATCCACAAAAATTAACTCAAAATGGATCAGGGAGCTAGATATCAAATCAGAGACACTGCGTCTGATAGAAGAAAAATTTGGATACGATATACATATTGTGGAGTCGGGCTCCAAATTCCTTAATAGGACACCCATAGCCCAAGAGTTAACAACTAGAATAAACAAATGGGACTTACTTAAACTAAAAAGTTTTTTCTCAGCAAGAGAAACAATAAAAGAGGTAAATAGAGAGCCTACATCCTGGGAACAAATTTTTACCCCTCACACCTCCGATAGAGCCCTAATATCTAGAATGTACAAAGAACTCAAAAAATTAAACAATAAGATAACAAATAACCCAATTAACAAATGGGCCAAGGACCTGAACAGACACTTCTCAGAGGAGGACATACAATCAATCAACAAGTACATGAAAAAATGCTCACCATCTCTAGCAATCAGAGAAATGCAAATCAAAACCACCCTAAGATACCATCTCACTCCAGTAAGATTGGCAGCCATTATGATGTCAAACAACAATAAGTGTTGGCGGGGATGTGGGGAAAAGGGCACACTTGTACACTGCTGGTAGGGCTGCAAAATGGTGAGGCCAATTTGGAAAGCAGTATGGAGATTCCTGGGAAAGCTGGGAATGGATCCACCATTTGACCCAGCTATCGCACTTCTCGGACTATTCCCAGAGGACCTTAAAAAAGCGCTCTATAGGGATACGGCTGCATCAATGATTATAGCGGCACAATTCACAATATCTAGACTGTGGAACCAATCTAGATGCCCATCAATAGATGAATGGATAAAAAAAATGTGGCATATATACACAATGGAGTATTATGCAGCACTAAGAAATGACAAAATCATAGAATTTGCAGGGAAATGGATGGCATTAGAACAGATTATGCTAAGTGAAGCCAGCCAAGCCCTAAAAAACAAATGCCAAATGTCTGCTTTGATATAAAGAGAACAACTAAGAACAGAACAGGAAGGAAGAACAGGAGGAAAAGACTACAGTAAACAAAGACGAATGGGGGGAGAGAAACGGGGAGAGAAGGGAAAGCACATGGAAATGGTAGGAGACCTTCAATGATACACAAAATTATAAGAGGTTATGAGGGGCAAGGGGGAGGGAAAAAGAGGGAGAGAATTGAACAACAGCAGGGGAGGTAGAGAGGGAAGATGGGAGGGGAGGGGAGGGGAGGGGGGATAGTAGGGGATAGGAAAGGTAGCAGAATACAACAGTCACTAATATGGCATTATGTAAAAATGTGAATATGTAACAGATGTGATTCTGCAATCTGTATTTGGGGTGAAAATGGGAGTTCAAAACACAATTTGAGTCAAATGTATGAAAGATGATATATCATGAACTATGTAATGCTTTAAATAATCAATAAAAAAAAAATTAAAAAAAAAAAAAAGAGTTCCTGTTGTTCCACATCTAACCAGTAGTTGGTATGGTCAGTGTTCTGCATTTTTTGCCATTTGGTATACTCTGAATGTGTCTCCTCAAAATTCATATGTTGAACTAATCACCAATATCAGGAAGAGAGGTCTTTGGGAGCAGACTAGATTGTGAGGCACCTTAGAGGTGATTAGGTCATGAGAAGCCCTCCTGAATTAGATTAATTTCCTCATAAAAGAGGCTCAAGAAAGTTACCCTGACCTTTCCACACCTGTGATACAGGAGGAAGACTCCATTGATGGATTAAAAAAGCAGCCCTCGCTAGACACCAACTCTGCAGGCACCTTGATCTTGGATTTCCCAGCCTCCAAAACTACAATAAATATTTTTTCTGTTGTTTATTAGCTATCCAGTTTATGGCATTGTGTTATAGCAATCTGAACAGACTAGGACACCATTCTAATAATATAGTGGTATCTCACTGTTGTTGTTATTTTTTATGACATATGAAGGGCAACATCGTTTCACATCCTTCTTTGCCAACTGTGCATCTTCTTGGCCCATTTTTTTACTCAGATTTTTTCCTTACTGTTGAGTTTTAAGGACTCACTGTGTACTTATTAATCAGATATGTCCTTTGCAGACCCCATTATATAGTTTGACTTTTCACTCTGTTCACATTGTCTTGAAGAGCATACGTTTTTGATTTTGATAAAGTCCAGCCTACCAATACTTTCTTTCATAGATTGCACCCTTGACATTGTATCTAAAACGCAATGCCAAATTCTAGACATTTGAATTTTTTCTTACGTTCTCTTCCAAGAGTTTTATACTTTTGCCTTTTACATTTAGGCCCACAATTCATTTTTAAGCTTTGCAGAAGTGTGTAAGATCTGTGTCCAGTGGGTCCAGCACCACTTGTTTTTCCAATATATTGTCTTTGATCTTCAAAGACAAGTTAACTACATTTATGTGAGCTTATTTCTGGTTGTCCCATTCTATTCCAATGATCTATTTGTCTATTCTTTCAACATTACTACACTATTACTAGAACTACACAGTAAGTTTGCAGTCAGAGTCAAAATTCAAACTTTGTGCTTCTCCTTCAACCTTCTGTTGGATAATATGGGTCTTTTTCCTCTCACAATAAGCTTTAGAATCCGTTTGTACATACCAACAAAATAACTTACTGATTAGGGCTGCATTGAACCATAGCCCAAACTAGGAAGAACTGACTTGCAAAAAATATTAAATCCTTCATTTCTTTTATCAGAGTTCTGAAGTATTCCTCATATAAATCTTTTATTTACTTAGTTAGATTTTACTTAAGCATTTATTTTTTGAGGGTGCTAGTGGAATGGAAATGCTTTTTTATTTTTTATTTCAAATTCTAAATTTTTATTGATGGTACTAAGAAAGTGACTGACTTTTGCATATTAACCTTATATCCTGTAATCTCATGATAATCAGTTATTCTCCCATCATGGCCAATATCAAGTTGTTATTGTTGACACTTTTGGATTCTCTACATGGATAATTACTTCATGTGGGAACAAAACCACAAATTTTTTCCTTCCATACCTATACACATCTTGTCTTACTGTGTAGTATTTACATTCATTTTAAGTCTTCATTTCCATACAAATTTGTAACTCTTGGACTATTTTAAGATTATTTTGCTTTTTTCATCAGTAGGGTTTAATAAACATTTATAGAACCTACAATAAAAAAGTACAGTGTTGTAGAAAAAATCATAAGGAAGCCCTACAACTAGCCGAAATATCTAGTTGGAGGTTTCTTACAAGGTTTATTGCTGTGAAATTGTGCCCAGCTGCCCACAACAGACACTGATTATCTATTAGATACTCTACTAGGGACTTCACTTTTTTTTTCCACTTAATGGCATCACATACAATCTGATATTTCCAATAATTTACAAACTAGTCAGTTTTTCTTTTCATACTGCAATCCCAGGGCACAATAGGGTTTTACCACAGAGTAGGCACTCAACAGGATTTTGAGAAATTTCAAAATTACTGAACCCCAGTGATATGCTTTGGCAAATCAGGAAAAGTCAGGAAAGAAAACAGCAATACCTTAGTGACAAAGAAGGGCAGCTTTTATGTGTGATTATGCTTTGTGAGAGCAATTTCAACTAAATTTCCTGACATGATCATCCAGTGATTCCTGACCTTTCACTCATCTAGAAGGTACATTTACTTCATCACTCTAAATTGACTTTATTAGCATTTTCTCTACAATTTTCATATTATTTCAAGACAGGGGAGAGATTATCTTGATTTTAAAAATGGAAAGATTGAGCTACAGAGGGGAGCCATGGGATTTTCTCCCAACTCTCTTCACATTCTGGAGACAAAATATAATTTTCTAATAGCTAGAAAGCAAAAAAGGATGTAACATTTTAAATGCAAAGGTATTTACCAATTCTAAAGTATAATTCTTATTTTTCTTACTTCCTAAAATGGTACATAAGGAAAACACACCTGAATATTTGATAGCTATAATTCTTCCTCATTATTCAGTTTGCTCCTGGTAACCAAACAATAGCAGAATAAACTACAGTGAAATCCTGATCATACAATATTCTGGGAAATTTCAGAACATCTTCACTAGCTAAAAGATAAATTGTAAAAGGAACTGCATTCCGCATACCTCCTAAGAGGCTTATCTTTTGGCATATATTAAACTTGATTTCATTATAGAATAAATAATTTCTGGTAATTCTTTAAAAAGGTTATTTCATCTGTGTAGGTCTAAAAGAAATCTTCATAAAAATACCATTTCTTTTTGCTGGTTTTGGTTTTTTGGATTATTTAATTGGTAGGATGATGGTCTGGTTATCTTTTGAATGCTTGAATGAAGAAAGATTGCTATTTGTGCATCCAAAAGTAAGCTACTTTAAATTATATGCTTCTAGTAGAGGCTTCTTTGTAATTTTCCTTGTAACCTGCTTTCTTTTGGAAAAGAAGTCAAAGCAAATATTGAGTAGACACTATTCAATGCATGCACCCTTTCAAAAGAAACATACTTAGACTTCCTGACAAGCAATTCTTTACAACAATTACAAAATGGACAACAAAAGTGGGAACTGTTATTCCTATATATTAGAAATGAGGAAAAATTCATGTTGTGGCAAATATTCAGTTATCAAAATATTAATATATTACTTTAGCTTTTAGCTCTATTTTTCACTTTTATTTTAAAAATTATATTTTATCCCTCTTCTCTTTCTCTGTTGGCTGTCTTTCTAGTTACCTCAGATGAACACAAATCATTTATATATAATCTTTCTTCTTTGCTGATGAACACCATAAATTTTCATGTGAAAAAATGAGTGGCTCTGAGGCTGGGGATGCATGCTCAGTGGTAAAGTAGCTGTCTAGCACCTGCAATGCCCTGGGTTTAAATTCAATGTGTGAAAAAGAAAGAAAGGGAGTTGAGGGGAGGGGAGAAAACGGAGAGGAAGAAAGGGTAAGGTAGAGGAGGGGAAGAAAGAAGAGTAGAGTGGAGGGGAGGCAGGGATGGCTACATCCCACAGTTGATCATTGGAAGTTGTCAGTCACATCTAAATACTTTGTATTTAGGGTTAGGGATATAGCTTCATGTATGAGCACTTTCAAATCATACCCACAAACCCCAGGTTCAATTCCTAGTACCACAAACAAAAACGGCTTATCTAAATACTGCATAATTTCTATTGTGATATACTCTTTGACACATAAGTCATTTACAAACATTTTAAAATTTCTAAACATAATTTTGTTGCTGCTGTTTTTATTTTAATAATATTCCTATATTTGATTTCTAACTTAAACGGGTTAACAGAAAAAAGGAGTCTGTTTCTACTGATTTGAATATAATACACATTTATCAGCAACTGTTTCTGACCCAATGCATGTTCAGTTTTGATAAATGAATACATAAAAGGATGCATTCACCCTGTATAAATCAGGTCCAGGAAATTTTATATATTTCTTAAATCTATCTAATAAAACTTTATTCAAATAAACCTTATTACTTTGGAATAAGGCTATAATATAATTTGTATATAAACTTATGAATGTTACATCTTTAAAGAGATTTTTTCTTTTATCATTACTTATTTTCCTTTTCCCAAACAAATTTCTGGTCAATATTAAAATTTTATTTCCATCTTAATTTAAAACCTCAAAGTAAGTTGTTACTAGTTTGTAGCCAATATTTAATTATATTCACCACCACATTTTGATGGTTTCTTGGCTTATATTTCTGCTTTCTCTTCCAGGTTTGTTTCCTTCATCCTAAAGAATAACCCTTAGTAGGACTTTACAGAAGGTGAATGTTAAATTACCTTAGATATAAAATGACTAAAAATATCATTACTAATGTCTTTACTGTTAAAGAAGAAATAAAATTCCTTATCTTAGACCTTTAAATATATCGTTCTTTTAGTCACTGACATCTGTTAATGCTGATGGGAAATCTGGGCTCACTAATAGTCCTTTCTTTTTAAAATAATGCCTTTTCTTTTTCTGGAAACTTTGACTCCCCTTTTATCTTAATTATTTCATAACATTACAATAAGTATGTGTTCAGATAAAGCACTTAAGTCTTTCCTTCCTTTCCAAAACTCACCTACCTGAAGTTCTCTAAGGCTGCTTCTTTGCCAACCTCTTTCTGCTTTAAGAAAATTTTTTTTTAATGTATATCTGAGTCTTCCAAGTATCTTAACATCTGTATTGTAGGGCCCATCTCTTTG
Source organism: Spermophilus citellus (assembly GCF_964194105.1). Classification (NCBI taxonomy): domain Eukaryota; kingdom Metazoa; phylum Chordata; class Mammalia; order Rodentia; family Sciuridae; genus Spermophilus; species Spermophilus citellus. Next base: position 53,840,532 of record NC_138191.1, on the reverse strand, counting down.
TATTCTTAATGTGTTCCGGTTAAACTTATCAGATCTTTTCTTTTTTCTTTTTTTAAGTCCAAATTTTAACTTTTGTTCTACTCACCTGCCTCCCCCCCCCCTGCTTTTTTTCTACCTAGTATTAGTAAGAGAACCCAGGGGTACAATATACCACTGAGCTACACCCCTAGTCCTTTTTATTTTTTATTTTTTTGGTTTTTGTTTGTTTTGTTTTGTTTTGTTTTGTTTTGTTTTGAGACATGACCTTGTTAAATTGCTGAGGCTGTTCTGATCTTGTGATCCTCTTGCCTCAAATAGCTGAGAGTAGAGGTATGCAACCACACTTAGCAAAATATAACTTTTCCATTGTGATTTCCTTGCAGCCAATATTTCTAATTAACTTTTTCATGATAAACTCAATGTTGTATAGTTTCATCTTATTTCAATGAATATTTCTTGTTAATTTAAAGACTTATAATGTTAATTATGTTTCATTAAGATAAAATTATTTCTTATCAGTTGAGTCTTTTGATTATCATTAATGACTATTTAGTCCTCCAAGTTGTTCTTGTCAGATATTTTGGTCACACAGATAAAAAGTTGGCTGATACTGATGTAACTTATGTCTAGTTAGCATCAATGTTCAAGAATAAAAAAATTATTTTACAAAACAAAATAAACTAACTGTTATGGTTTAGATGTGAGTCCTCCAAAAGCTGACATGTAAGACAATGTAAGAAAGTTTGGAAGAGAAATGATGGGGTTGCAGCCTTAACCTAACCAGTGAATTAATCCCTGATGGGATTAGTTGAGGGGTAACTGGAGGCAGGTGGGATGAGGCTGGAGGAAGTGGTTCATTGGGGGCATGGCTATGGGTATATATTTGTATCTGGTAAGCAGAATCTCTCTGTGCTTCCTTATCATCATATAAGCTGCTTCCCTCTGCCACACTCTTCAACCATGATGTCCTGCCTTACGTTGAGCCTCAAGAAATAGAGCCTTCTATCTATGTATCGAGACCTCTAAAATTGTGAGCCCCTAAACAAACCTTTCCTCTCTACAATTGTTCTGGTCGGGTCCTTTCATCACAGCAGTGAAAAAGCTGACTAAACCACCGACCGAACAAAAAACTACAGGAGCCAAGAAATATTGTAGTTGCTCATGAAATAGAAAAACTTAACAACTTAAATTTCATGGTAAATATAAGAAAACATATGCATTTAAATTGGTAATATTGGGCTAATAACTCAATTTTCATTAATTTTTTCACTTGGTTTTGAAGGTTATTAGATCTTATTAGTATAGATGAAACTATCAGACAAGGGGAAAATATGAAGTGAAATATAGCACCCTAATCACAGATGTGATTCATGTCCAGTTAGCATTTGTGCATAGCTGCATAGCCTTTCCACACAATTTTGTGATATCTCACTTCAAACTGTACATAAGCACCCCAAAAAGTTTGTAAACTTGATAATATTTTTTTGTTTGGGACATAAGAAAACAAAGAATCAAACTATTTAAAAATTATAGTTGACACTAAACAAACTCTTGGTCACAATGTTAAGTGCTTTATTTAGTGCTTGACAAATCCTCAAAATCATCCTTCAAGTAAATGTTATAATCTCCCATTTATATGAGAGTAGAAGGAGGCTCCATATAATTAATTAACTTCCAAAACTTCCATATTTTAAGAGGAAGATCTAGAATATGAACCTAGTGCTTAGGATTTTTTTCTCATTATTTCACAGTCTTTGAAAATGTTACTAGTCAGTGGTAACAGGCATAAACATAGAACAGATTTTCCAATTCAGAGTCCACAGTAGGACCTATCACATACCTCACAACTCCTTGATTTTTTGTTAATTAAGAAAGTTACTATGGAGGAAATATCTGAAACCATGAGCCAAAATAACCTTTCCCTCCTCTAAGTTGTTCTTCTTGGGTATTATGGTCACAGAAATGCAAAGTTGACTAACAGAGGTGATATTTTAAAATCCTGCTAAGAGTTACTATTAAAGAAAAATTTTAAAAATAACTTTTGTCAATGAGTCACCTGATTGAATCTGTAATTTCATTTATCCCTTCCATTATTAACTAAAATTATTATAACTACATAAATATACAATGCCAACAAGTATATATCACACTAGACAGTATATTTGGTATTAGAAAAAATCTCATAGAAACTTTATTCAAAACATACTATATTCAGATACCAACTTCCAAATTTTATAGATTCCTAAAATGCTAAAACTGAGGTACTAATTTTAAGTACCAATTTTCTGGACATAATTCATTTTAACATTAGTTAAACATTAGAAGTTTGGAATTTTAATTTTCATTTTTATGAATGCCTCCATAAATCTCTAATATCAGTAGAAGTGAACTGGTTTGATGTACATCTAGTTTTCTAGTTAAAATCATTTTTCCAAACTTTAGGCAATAGATAAAAAGTTCATCCTAATTTCTTTCTCCCTTTCCTACAATTCATTAATTAAATTTGAGAGGCAATGAGAATCTAGTTGGTCTATTAAATATAATGAAGACATAATTTCTTTAAAATTCCATTGAATACTAAAATGCTTTACAAAATAAAACTTTTAACAGTTGTATCTGTGCAGAAAAATTAAAAAACCATCATCAGATTAAAACCACAAACCAAACTATTATTTCTATGTTATTTTACTGAAGCTGTACTGTTACAGGATTACAATATTGCTACTAGGACAAACTTACAGAATCAGAATCTGCCTCTTACAGAATCAGAATCTGTCCTTCATTGCAAAAGCAAACAAAAGCATGTAAAGCATGCTAACAGTCATCATTCTGCAGATGTGGGAATCGCAAAAAGCAATGAAAGTACAGGGCAGGAGGACGGGAGGAAAGCAGCTGGCCTCTGATTCTACTGTAGGCTATCGTTTGTGCAATTTAATCTTTTCCACTACAATCCTCCCAATCACATGTTCATGTTCATGTTTAAATGGAGCAGTATAAGGTATGGATCTAACCAATAATGGCAGACTACAGAGTTGATATTTTAAAAAATAACTTATAAGTTATAGGAAAAACAATTTTAAAAATATTTTATATTTTAGTCTGCTTTCCTAACCTTTGCTTAATTTGGTTGAAATATAGATTCATATTTCTTTAAAGGTCAAAAATCAATCACTGTTTTATCAAACAATCACAACATAAAATTATTAGCATGTGTTATACGTCAACCTAAACTACTCATGTCAGAAGTCTGAATTATATTTTTTGCTTTATATTTTTTTATGAATTTTCTGGTTGTTCATATTTTTCTTATCTTTATAACAGCTTTGGCAGTCAGGTAAATTTAAGTAAAACTCACACTGACCTAGAAAATACAGGACTTTCTAAAACAGCTACTCCTTTCTGGCTAGCATTTTAAAAAAATGATAATGGAAAACTTTTATATGTAGTTCCTCTAGGGATATATTTATTTATTATCTGATATTGAAAGTAAAGTTATATCAAAAGTACAAAGTATAATTGGAATGAAATAGGACGATAAATTCTTTTCTAAAGTTCTTGATTCAATGAACATGCATTTAGTGCCATCCTAATCTATGTTTAACTCTCTTCATTAGGTACTATTTATGGAAAGTCCTAAGTGTGGCCACATAGTCAATCTTACTCCGTTTCTGATGAATTCTGTACAGTGGAGAGGATATCTTTGAAGCTCTTATACAGGCCTTCAAATAAACAGACTGCTTTAGGAAGGAGTAACAAAAGCTCATTAAAACCAAGTGAAAATTCTCAAAGTAATAGTGTTTCTCTTCTCTCTCTCCTTCTCTCTGTCTCTTCTCTCTCTCCTTCTCTCTGTCTTTTCTCTTTCTCATGTCCAGAATACTGACTAATATATATCACTTTAACTTGTTTTGAAACAAAACATGTGTTAGCTCACATACATATCATGTGGCCTTTCATTTACTGCATCCTGTGAAAGTATGCGCTGGTTTAATGAAGAGACAATAGGTCCTTAAAGGAAGATAGGGAGCAATTCAAGTGAATCTTGTCCATCAAGTAAGGATTTACTCAGGTTATAAAGATTATACCTTGCACAGGTCACATAAGCCTAATGCAGTTTTGAATTTGGTAAGAAAAGAAATTATATCCAAGAATTTATTGCAACAACTCACAACCTCAAATTATTTCTATTTTCTTATTCCCATGAGCTTTCCATAGAATTAACCTGTCAGAAAGCAGGAAGGAAATAACACTGATTTATTACTGAAAGCAAAGTGAGACTTAAGCTTCAGACATATTATAGGAAAGGGTCTAATGCAAAGAATATTTTGTGTTTAAGTTGACCAAAACAGTAAGTCATTAACTAAAACTCTAGTGTAGGCACATGTTTAATTCAGTCTTCTAGCTAACTAATCCCTTAAGATTATAAAATCTTACTGTAAACCTATATAAGCTGATCATTTAAATGATACATGGGAATTGTTAGTTGACTCAAGATAGGAGACCCCAGAGAGCATAAGGAAGCACCAGACAATCAGTAATTTACAAAGGAGTCATAAAAGAGAAACCCAGGACCAAAGTTTATGGCAAAAATATCAGGGAAAAAAATCCTTAGCTTTGTTTCCTTGTAAATATTTATTTAAATAACAGGCCTGCTTCCAATCTATAAGATCAGAGAGCATTTCAGGGGAAAGAATTGATTAAGGGAGACAGCCTTTTCATAACAGGGTCTCCTTGCTACACTTCCATGAGTAAGTTCTATTTTTATATCATCTATTTTATACACTTTCAAAGCATTCTAATAACCTACTGGGATTGCAACAAATTTGACATATGGTTTTGTAAACTTTCATTATTATAACCAAATTGTTGAATAAAAATATTGCTTGTTACAAAATCATTTATCTTTAGGTTTGTGCATCACAATAAAAATTCTGAGTATCAGAAAACACCAAAGATTAAACGTATGTTTGGTGGTAGGGCACCTAGAACCACATGCACCTCTTACATACCTCAGTAGCAAACTGCTGGAGTCCACCAATATTAATTGGTCCTTCTTCAGTGGCATACAAGTTGCATCCTCCTACACAAAGATCCGAAGTAGGACATACCATTCCACAAGTAAGACCAAGTGGGTTGTCAGAAAATATCATCTTGGCAGCTCCATAATAATTCTGCAAAATAAAATAAAATAAAAGTTATTATGTAACAATGTACCTTAAATATCAAACATGACAAACATCTCCTCTGTTAGGTAACTGGATTGAAGATCAAGATGTCAAGATGTAGGTAAGATGTATATTATAATATTATTTACCATCAGGAGCCATAAATGAACAACTAACAGAGTTCCTGAAACATAGGAATATCTATTACATGGACTATTGATAAAACCATAATGAATTTTAGAATAATGAAATTTAAAAAATAAACATCTGTAAAACATTTTACTCATAAACTATTTAACTATATCTTGCCCTTAATTCTTATTTTCACTTTTAATAAATTTAAGTCAGGTAGCATTACTTGAATAAGCTTAAAATCTAACTTTTAAAACAACAATGTATAAAAAGATCCTCATCCATGTAACTATATTAAAAACAGAGCTCTCTCTCCCTTCCCATTGCATGGCTTGTCTGGGGAAACTTACTGTATTTGATGGCACTCTGTGCTGATTAACAACCTTTAGAATCTTCCCATTAATCAAAGACACAGATGAAGCATATTTTATATGGACTCCTAGACTTCCACAAGTTCAACTTTTCATCATGCCTTTCCCCACATTTTACTATTATAGAATAGCTTAGAATACTTCTCACATATTAATAATATTTCGAACCTAATTTGTTCATAAATTCGACAATCACATTATTATATCCTGAATAAAGAACATATAATGAACTGAATATCTGGGAGTATTTTTCCTCTAATCATAAGCAAACATTGGGCCTGACCTCAGCATTCAAAAATTATGAAGTATGTTTTTTAAAAAAAGGAAAAGTTTGAGAAACTATAATAGAACTATAATAGTCAAGAGGAACATAAGGCACATAAAAAATAATGTAATGTGATATCTTAGAAATGATACTAGATCAACTAAAGAACATCAGGTTAAAAATTCAGGAAATTTGAATGAGCCAGGAATTCTAGTTAATATTGTTTCATCTACTGTAATAAATGTACCATACTAATGTAAGCGGTTAATAATGAAGATTATTGCAGGTGAAGAGGGGAACTCTCTGTACCACTGTTAAAATTTTTCTGTAAATCAAAAACTACTACAAAAAAATATTTTAAGAAAACAGTGGGTAGAATGTATTTAACATGGTGGTATCAATACAAATTACTTTTCACTTGTTTTAAGATAATTTTAAAGATCTTTGAGAATATACACATTACTTCTACAAAGAAACAAACGGAAACTCTCAAACACAAACACAAATACTTGGTAATAAACAGAAACATTGAGGGCTGGGGATGTGGCTCAAGCTGTAGCGCGCTCGCCTGGCATGCGTGCGGCCCGGGTTCGATCCTCAGCACCACATACCAACGAAGATGCTGTGTCCGCCGAGAACTAAAAAATAAATATTAAAAATTCTCTCTCTCTCTCTCTCTCCTCTCTCACTCTCTCTTTAAAAAAAAACAGAAACATTGATGATAATAATAAAAACATCAATATGTTCACTATTTGTTGACTTAGTACTTTCAGCATTTAGGAAGACCTTTATTTCATCTTATCCCAAACCATCTCTCATTATATAAGCTATGGAGTACTTAAATGAAACTTCATAGATGCAAAAAAAAAAAAAACACAGATATTTGATAATCTAAAGATAACAATAAGGAGAAATGGGTTATAAATAAAGTTTAAAAAAAGAGATTCAAACTAAATTTGATACATATTTAAGAAAAGATAAAATGGAAAAAAATATGAAAATATCATTGGAATGCTGGAATCTATTTTAAAAAATAGAACTGTCATTCTGAACTAAATATTCTGTTAGTGCATTTTCATGGTATTGGATTAGGCAATGGTTTCTTAGATATAACATCAAAAAACAGCAACAAAATTGAATTTTATCTAAATTAAAAACTTTTGTATTTAGTCGTTTTTGGTTTTTGGTGGTGCTGGGGATAAAACCCAGGGCTTTGTGCATGATAGATAGGCAAGTACTCTACCAACTGAGCTATTTCCCCAACCCCCCAAATCTTTTGTATTTAAAGGGCACTATCAAGCAAGTGAAAACAGGATCTACAAAATAGGACAAAATATTAACAAATCATATATAATATAATAATGGATTTTTATATAGAACATACTAACATTCACAGCTCAATAATAAAAAGAAAAGTAATTTTGGGCTGGGGCTGTTGCTCAGTGGTAGAGTGCTTGCCTAGCACGTACAAGGTGCTGGGTTCAATCCTCAGAACCACATAAAAATAAATAAATAAAATTAAGGTATTGTGTCTAACTACTAAAAGAAAAAACTATTAAAAAAAAGAAAAGTAATCTAATTGAAAATGGGCAAGGGATCAGGGAATATTTTTCTAAACTACATATCTGGCCAACAAGCACAAGAAAAGATGCTCATAATCATTAGCCATCAAAGAAGTGCAAATCAAAGCCAAAATGTAATAACTCTTCTCACCCATTTGGATGGCTATTATTAAAAAGGCGAACAATAAAAACTTTTGGCAGTGATAGGAATAGAGCGAAATTGGAATCTTTATATATTGCTGATTGAAGGAAACATAATTTAGGAATGATACATGTTTTAATGAATTAATGATATGTAACATGGATGAATCTTGAAAAGATTATGCTAAGTGAAAGGAGTCATTCATAACAGACCACATTTTATGGGATTCCATTTTTATAAATTGTCCAATAGAAAAAAGTATAGCAAAGAGAGCAGATTAGTGGTTTCCTAGGACTTGGGAGTCTTAACAGAAAATGGAGAAAGACTGATAATGTATAGGGTCTCTTTTTGAAATGATAAAAAATATTCTCAGATTGACTGTAATAATTGTTACAATTCTGCAAAAATACTTGACTTCACCAAAATCATACTAATTTACATAAACAAATATGGGATATGTGGCTTTTATGTCAATTTGTTATATTTTCTAAAGTGCATTTGAGGTAACAGGAATTATTTAGACAATTTAATACATAAATATTTGGTTAAGATTGCTAGATTATATACAAAAATGGACAATGACACATAACTTCAGAGGAATTTTTTCTTCTGAACAAAAATAATTGCATCTGTACTGGATATAAATCTATGAGTTAACAAGTAAATTTGCAGTCTGAACTTTCAGGTAATATTACATAGCAGAGTCAGCCAATTGTTCTTTTTCCTGGAAAATTAAGTAGTACTTTGGTGTCCCTTGTATTCAAACAATTATTTAGTATGATAAAAGAAGGATAGAGTCATCTCCTTGGCCTAATTGATGATTTTGGATTATTTTACTCAATAATGGCCAAGAAGAACAATTACTAATTTTTAAAATTAATTATTCTGCTCCTAAGCAGACAACCTAGGTGCTGCCTAAGCCAATTAATCACATCACTTAGTAACTGCAACTGTGCAGTTAATCACTGCTAGTGATAATCCTAGTCTTTGGTCAGTGTTCTTTCCTTCTCTTACTTGACATTTTAGGAATTCTGACAGGATTGATTAACATAAAAATCATATTGCCTAATTAGAAGTACCCTTGTAATATACACACACAAAAATTAAATACATAGATAGATATATTAGAAATAATATAATCCAATTAAACACCTAAACATCTTTCCATAAGAACACTGATTGTTTCATGAGCCTTGATTTTAGTTTCAAAATTACACATCAAATGATAATACTAGAATAAAAATAGATATATATTGCATAAATGCAACAAATAAAATATTTAAAGTTATAACTTATGGTTCATGATTTGCTATAGCTGTCAAACTACTAAAGTCTAATATACCACTACATGTCATCAGCTATGAAATTGCCCAATAATTCTTCAACATTCTCATGAAGATAAATGGAGCCCTTGCACCAAAACAAAATTTGCAAGAAGATTTTATATTTTAAAAGATAATAATGATTTATAGGATTTTCTTTTAAGTCAAATGCATAATGGACATTAAACAAGATAAAAAGCAAATATCTGCTCTCTGGTTTGGCGATGTTTCAGCATCACAGAAGGAAACATTCAGATTATGGTATTCAGCATCAGCTTAAAATGGATGACAATCAAAATCACTCTGGGTGGAATAGGGCTAAAAAGATGAGACAGAATAACATCTGAATTGGTAGGAGTAAATATTCAAGAAAATTCCAAGAAGGAATTGCTGTAATCATTTGGTGATGTGGTTAGAAACATTCATTTACACAGGCAAAAATGAATAGAAGATTAGAAAACTGTGTTTATACCAAATTATGGTGAATACTGACCACCAAGCTAAGGGTTTTTAATTGAAGATTTTTTTAAAAAAAGGGTTCTAGTATTAAGGGATTAAATAGGATATTACTAAAGAGAGAATGTGAAGAGTCTCACTCTGAAAGGAACTGGAAAGAGAAAGCCTGTAGGGAAGATAGCACAAGGATGTCTAGAAAAAGGGAAGTATTAGCATGAATCACAGAAAACAGAAGCCTGGGTTTGAAACTGGGTTGGGCCAACAATCAACAAGAATTCAGAGGTCACCTTGGCAATGCACTCTCTCAGATAACTGAAGATATGTAGGCAACTCCATTGTTTAGAGATCTGGGTACTCAGAGTTGAAGACATTCAGAAACCTTTTAGAAGGGAAAGGCCTCCTCAACTCTTCCCATAGAGAACAAGATCAATATCAATTCTCTCTCATAGCAAGTGGTACAATTTCTTGAGTCCTTCTACACAAGAGGCTTACTTCTATTCTGTGAGCTCTTCAACCTTTTTAAAAGTAAAGGCTAGAAAATTTAAATCGACAAGGGTACTTTATAGACACCCCAGTAGTCTCCTTCTAGAAAATACACAGCACTTCAACTGGTTTCTTCATGCCATTCAATCAGTCACAAGCATTTGAGTGTTCCATTGTGGGAAGAAAAATGTACAGGGCTATGTTAAGAGGGATGCAAGGTAAACATCTGATCTTTAGGTCATAAAGTCACTTTAGGTAAAAAAAGTGAAACTTTCATGTCTTCTTTTAATACAAATATAAGAAAGAAAGGTGATTTTTGAAATGGTAGTTGTTTATAAATCAACACAAAAGTATAAGCATTGAATATTTACAAGCCCATTACTTTAGTCATATTTGGCAGGTATTGAATTTTTGATGGGTCCTTAATATTCGTAAAGCATGTTTTTGGCATCACACATGCAATTTAGGTGAGTTAATTTTAAAATAACTTTTATTCTTTGCTTTTTATTTCAAAATTATAGCTTGAAACTACATTAGTGTCATTCCTCTACAATTTAATGATTTTTAAAGTCATTATCAGAAACGAAAACCTCAGGAGCCAGCTCCCCTGTCATATGGTATAACCAATTTAACAAATAGTCCTATCATATTCAGGCCTTCATATCACTACAAGATTATCAATACAGCTGGTGGATTTATTTTAAAGTGTTCTTCCTTCTTCCAGGGACAGTTTTCACAGATGGAAGCACCCTTCCAAGATAAAACTCCAATCTGTTGCATTTAAAAAATATACGGGCTAAACTTCAGTAAGTTTGCATGTGTGAGAAGGGAGAATTAACATTACTTATATTTCTGGCTTGAGCTATCTAATGATGAGCATACTGGTGTACATTAATGGAATATAAAAATGTCTTTAGCAGCACACACAGAAAACAGAGGCACAGAGAGCACTCTCACTCTCAAGCTGTCACCACTCGCAATGTACAACCCATGAGAATTCAGATATCTGGCAAAGGTGACTGGAGATACAACATGAAGAGAATACACAGAAATGTCTGCCCTCATAATACTCACAATCACATCGAAACAAATGAGAACAGAGGAATAGGCTTGGCTAGTTTTATTCTCAAAAAATCCTGTTTTTATATCTTACATATACTAAATTTTAGTACATTTTAAACAATATAATTAGATTTTTAGAGCTATGAATTTAGTTTAACTGATCTCAATTAAACCAAAATGTGTAAGAAAACTACTATATAACTATGATAGAAAATAATTTTTTTCTTGTTCTGGAAAAAACCACACACACACACACACACACACACACACACACACACTTACATTGTATGTACACTACACGCAAAGGCTTTGGAGTTACATACTCCTATATTTGAGTCCACATCAGGCATAATAAAACAATATGATGGGTGAAAGGAAAGGTGAGATCTATAAGCCTCAGTTTTACCAGTTGAGAAATGCAGATTCAAATGCCTTCTTCATTAGTCATAATTACATTACTTCTTTCTTTGAAACTGGTACAATGACGCTGATTTTATTATGTAGCACAGCAAATTTAATGGACATAAGTCACTACTCTAACCTCCCCCTTAGAAGTTCTCTCCCTAAAAAGGGATTTCTTCAAATGTTAATCCTATGAGTTTAAGACTTTAATATAAGGGAGCTTATGTTAGGAATTATTCAGAATAAGAAAGGCAGTAATGTAAATAATAGCAGAAAGTACAGAGAAAAATGGAATCATTAATTTACTAAGCTATAAAAAAAGAAATGATTTGAAGGTCTTAAAATTGGGATATAATACTTTATAATATATAAATATTACTTCTACTTCTATTTTCCCATTCCCCTTCTCTATGTAATGGACTTGAGAAGTTACAATATTCCCCAAGAGTTACTCAAAACAACCTAGTGTATGTGTGTAGATATACTCAATCATTAATTATCAAATATGTTAGATATAATTTGACAAGCACTACATATGCATAAAAATTAGTACTGTCTCCAAATTCATCCTTTTCAAACTTCATTACCATTACTCAAAGAATAACAACAAAAAAACATTATCAATATTTGAGCCATTTTCAAATTAGAAGAATAATGCCTGAATGTTCTTCATCTGTATGACAGCCTTCTGATCAATGTGTTTGCATATTCGTGATGGTCTTCCATTTTTCTGATGTGTATTTTATTAATGTCTTTATTTTATTAAGGTCAGAGATCATGTATGATTTATGATGCTTGCCTGTACATAGGAAGGACAGATACTAGAAACAGTACTGATGACCATGTACTCAATAATTTACTAGTATAAGATGGAAAGAGTATAATATGTCTCATAGTTTTTGAATGACCTATTAAAGCCAATAATTTAAACCTAAGTTGTGAAAATGTAAAAGCACATTTTACCCAGAGAAAATAATAAAAATAAAATTCAATAGTTTTTATAAAAACTTTAAAGAGATTATAAGGTTTTAATTCCCAATGGGTTAAAAAGAAACATGAATATGGAAATAAGAGGTTACAAGATTAGTTTATTTAATGTATGACAGGATCTTTGTGATTTACCTTAGCTCATGATTTAATTAATTGACAACAAGGAGACAGGGTGGTTTTCTGCATCTAAAGACCAATTCAAACATATAAACGAAGATGTCAGAGTTAATGATCATTAGAACTAAGGAAAAAATTTTGTTTAGAATTCTATAAATATCATTTATAAATGCTTCACAACTTACAAGCAATGGAGAATGTCTTGAGAAATTATTGAAAGGTGAAGTGAGATTAACACTGCCAATTCCTCATTCATCTTACATTAAAAATGTTGAGGCTGGGTTGGTGGCACACATCTGTAATCCTAGCAGCTCCGAGGCCAAGGCAGGAAGATGGTGAGTTCAAAGCCATTCTCAGCAATTTAGTGAGGCACTAAGCAACCCAGTAAGACCCTGTCTCTAATAAAATACAAAAGAGGGCTAGGGCTAGGGATGTGGCTCAGTGGTCAAATGTCCCTGAGTTCAATCTGCTGTACGGCCCCCCTCAAAACAAAAAGTATTTCTCTATTATATTCAAAGATTAATTTTTCACTGGGGTTATTTTTCATTTCAACCAATTAAATAGTATATCATCATAAAGAACCAGAATTATGGCTCAAATATGATTCTTTTTGCTTGAACAGATACACACACAAACACATACTACATATTAATAGTGCATTTGATTTCCAAGGTTTTGCAGTAGGAGTTGAGTATCAAAATATATTATTATATTTTGTGTATGTCTACCTCTTAATTGATATTATACAAAAGAATAAAGTGCCCACAGATGCTACTAACTATTCATCAAATAACTGAGAATAATTTCATTTCTGATTTAATTTTAAATACACTGGTTGTCATGTTTGATAACAAAGAGAAAAACTGTAGTTTGGTGTCATTGTTGGTTTTCTTGGTCTGTTTAAAAATTGTTATAAAAATAAAGATTCAGATTAATTAAAACACTTTGTCCTCAATAACAAATACATGTAATAGCAAAATCATACACTAAAGGTAAAAATTGCTAAAATATTCTCACCTCAAACATTTAAAAAAGTAAACTCATTTATTAATGAATATCATACATATACAGAATACACAAATATATACATATATACATATCTACGCCATGTATACACACACACATACATACATACACATACATACAATGATAATTAATGGATAGGAATACATTCCTCAAAAACTCTCCTATCCAAATATACATGTAAAGATTTTTTAATAATCACATATATACTTGGTTACTTGGTTATTTATGCCATTATTGACTGTAATTTCACACCATGATTTTTTTTGTGATAAAAAAACAGCATATTTCTTGAGGGTTTGCTCTTTATTGCTAAGAATATGAGAATTTTCTTAATTAACAGAATGCTGTGATATATACTGCATGGTGTTATTATATTACACAGATACAAATAGATATTGCAATAAAGTATCTTCTCAAAGTCCATTAGTTTAAATCTATTACTACTTTCAAAAATATAATTAGTATTGATTGTAATAATTTAGTTAAAATTCTTCAATGTACCAAATTGGTTTTCAAAATACTCAAGTTTCTTAAACATGAAGTCCACTGCGTTACACTTTAGGTAATAATGTTAGACCTAACACTCCAGATGTTAGTAATATTTTTAGAGTTTTGTTGATAAAAAATATATTATTTATCCCTTCATATTTTAAAATTAATTTGAAAGCATATATACTTTATTCATGTAGATAGTGTAACCGACAAAAGCACACTGGATAAGAATTCTGGAATATCCACTTACACATTCAAGCAGCTATATAATCTGGGATAATTATCCTTGCTGGATTTCAAATTTCTTTTACATACAGTGAGATGATTAGCCAGATTAAAAATATTTTGGTCTAGATTCTATTACATTGACATTTAATTATTAATATTGGAAAAATATCTAATGTGTTTATATGTATATAAAGCTGGACATATGTTTTTATACAGATTATTCTTGGTCTTGAGATACTAAAGAAAAAGTTACAATTTCAATTTAACTCACATATGTACATATTATATATCATTAATCTATTTTCAAAATAATTTAAATAATTTCAAAGGTATATCCATAAACAATATGGTATTACTTATTTCATATAAAATTGACTTAACACATAAAAAGAAAATACTTTCTCACTTATGTGGACATTACTTTCCAATTCCATATTGCTTACATTTTGTAATTTACAATCAACTAAGACTTGCTAAGCCTTTTCAGGTTCAAACAACCACATATGGCAACTGAAACAAATTTGAAAAAAAGCAGTGACCATTATATCAACTATGATTAAAAGTAAAAATGTAACCTTCTAAAATATCAAAGACATATATTACCAAACAAAACAAGATAGATTTTGCATAAGCATGAATGATTCAATAGACAATGTTACATCCATCTATCTTGTTCAGCACATTAATTAAGACATGACATTTTGAAAATAATATCCAAGGCCATTATCTTTCACACTAGTAAATTTAGTATTGTACAATTTACCACATTCAATAATAAGAAGTTATATATTAAAATTAAAGACTGGATTCTAGAAATTCAGTTAATAATTGCATCAACTGATTAATTAGGCAAGATGCATTTACATTTGCATTAGTAATTTGAAATTAGTATTGTATTATGGTCTGAACATAGTGCTCAATAATAACTATAGAGTTTCAGTTTATAAAGTTAGTTTTATATGTAGAGAAAAGCTACACTATTATGAAAATATACATAATATTGATGATGGTTATAGCCAATAATAAAATAAATTACATAGCATAGTAATTAAAACAGCTTGGTCCTCTTTCATACAGATGGACAGAACAAGAGAATTGGGAAGATACTCAAATAATTATGTAAGTAAGTACATAAGTGGCATAAGTAGATTAGTGTGGAAATGTATTAACTTTTATATATTAACAAATGTTTATAGCAACTTTTAAACCTTTAAAACTATCAGCCATTTGGGAAAAAATAACTGAATATTTCTCTCTTCATAACATAGTAAAAACTTAATGTAGGGTCTGCCATATATTACTTTGAAACCTCTCTGCTTAATTTTATTTTACCATTTAATTTAAACATTATTTTCATTATAAAATATATATGTTCACTGTAAGAAGTAAAATAATATTGGTATTCATGAGGAAAATATAACTTCACTTCTCCCTACCCCAAAATGAATCAACCAGGAAACAAAATGTAAATTGTGATATCATCATTAATTATACAGAGATTGTTTCTTCCCTAAAAATTGCATCATACTATTCATATTACTATGCAACTTGTCTTTTTCAACGTAATAGGAAATCCCTTCTAATAAAAAAAATACAATACAGTTTTAAGAACAGCCTCATAACATTCCTTAATATAAACATAGCCTAATATATTCACCTCATACTGGAATTATTGTCAGTTTTTTTGCTACTTCAAATGAGGCCACAATTGCTTCAGGTAACATCTTTGTACATATGCCCATTTATGTAGCAGTGTTTCTATTTCTTTAGGCAGAATACATAATAAAACCATTGTTGATAAGTCTATTTTTTCATAATTTCATAATTTTCAAGCATATATTCATTTTAAGAGAGTTTTGTTTCATTCCTGCTGAACAGCATAGGATGTCATTAAATTTTTTTATCTTAAACTATCTGATGAGAGAAAACTGATGTCTTGTTATGTTTAAATATTACGTAGTCCCAAAAACTCATGTGTGAGACAATGCAAGAAGGTTTATAGGTGGAAATTGGGTTATGAGAGCCTTAACCTAATCAGTTATTTAATACATTGGGAGGCAAGTCATTGGCAGGGGGCATGCCTTTGTTATATATTTTGTGAATTGAGCTTGGTCTCTCTTTGCCTCTGTGTTGTGATATTCTGACCACTTTCCTCTGCCACATTCTTCGGCCATGATGTTCTGCCTCACCTCAGGTCCCAAGGAGTGAAGTCAGCCACCTATAGAGTAAGACCTCTGAAACTGTAAGCCCCAAATAAACTTTTCATCCTTAAATTTATTATTCTCAGATCGTTTGGTCATAGCAGCAAAAAAGCCAACTAAAACATATTTCATCCTTTGATTTGCATTTTTTGTCTACTATGGATGTAGGACAGCCTTAATATGGTTATTAAGCACTTACATTACTTCTTCTATAATCTTATAATGTTTGCTCATAGTTATCTTAAATGTATCATACAAATTTTCAGTAACTCTGATTAAAAGGGATGACAACACTTGGTCTAAAGCAAACATGGAAAATAATTCTTCAGGTGGTTTCAAGTCTGGTTTTCATTTTAAAATACTTTTTAAAATTTATCTAATAAAGCTTGCTCTCTTACATGATTAAAGCTTCTAATATTTAAAATCTTAAATACTTTATGTTTATATGTATATAGTTGGGTAGTATAGACAAACTGATGTGTACTTAGGATGATGACCTGATTATCAAGTTTTTAAAAGTCAAAATTATTAGAGTAACTTATTTAAACACCATTCATTTCCACTAAACTCACATATACATTCTCTTCATTATACATTATGTACTTATATTCATTTCATTTATAGACTTTCACCTCTCCCAGATCTGTGTACTCTGTACCAACACTACAGTGTTTGTATTATATTAGCTTTATCTTGAGTATCAATATTTGATATGGGAAATCTTTGTTTTTGTTTTTGTGTTTTGTTTTTTCCTTTTTGCTTTTTAAAAAATTTCTTTCTTCCATATACTTTTACAATCACTATTACAATATTTTGTAGAAACTTCCACATTCTATACTTGTAAAAATTGAGGTAGACTACTCAGTTATTCTTTAGTAATTTTGTACTTTTCCATTGAGAACCTGTTATTTGCTAATTTTTAAAATTAAAATTATAAGTACAGTATTTAAAAAAAAAATCTCAAATGAGCCCTTAAGTAGGCATGTCCATGGACTGAAGATGACAAGTATGCCAGAGAAACAACTAAAATCATCTCAATGATATTTCCGAAAGCTGGTGAACACAAGCTTCCATTCTCAGGGCCTCTTAAAACCCAAATTTGTAAAGTCACCCAAACTTTGAGTCCAATATAAAACTTCACCATAAAGTCAGGACTGCATAAACCTCCATCACCAAAAAGATAAAATAAACATAGTACCCTATTACCTGAATTTGTAAAGAAACCTTCCTGTCTTAAATTTGGAACTGAGAAAAGAGGGGAAAAACATCTTCACAAATTCATAATAATCCAGTCCTCTATTATATTTTTGGTTTAATTCCCAAATCTGGCTGATTAATACAACAGCAAGCAAGTAATTTAGTTTATATGGTTTCAGGAAATTTATAGTAAAGCTACTGTCTGACAGAAGCAAATACAAGTATTGTCTAAAGAAATACACATTTGTCACAGTTCTTAAAGAATTTAATAGAGAGTTTCAAATAAGATGAGTAAACAACAACAAAACAACAAAAAATGTTAAACATACAAAGGCAAAATGATGAGTGTAGCCAGGAACAACATCGGCTGCTAAAGGAGCCTCATGGGAACTCTTGGTGGTAAAATTATAGAGTCTAAACATAAGTAATTTTATGTATTTTGAAAAGTGGTAGTTTGAAAAAACAAAAGGCCAGATTAAAAATAAATATAAGAAAGAACAATTTAAATACAAAATACAGCAAAATCTCAAAACTCAGTGGACTATTTAACAACATTGTAAACCATTGAAGAATTAGTATAGCTCAAAACAAAAATGAAGGAAGTGATCTAGATGAATGATTGACAGATAAGCTAAGTCACAAAGAAAAAAGTAATATTTAAGTTTATATCTAGGGGCTGGGGATGTGGCTCAACTGGTAGCGCGCTCGCCTGGAGTGCGTGCGGCCCGGGTTCGATCCTCAGCACCACATACAAACAAAGATGTTGTGTCCTCCGAGAACTAAAAAATAAATATTAAAAATAAAAAATTCTCTTCTCTCTCTCTCTTTCTCTCTCTATCTATCTATCTTTAAAAAAATAAATAAATTTATATCTAATAAGATTTCCATAAAGATCAAAGTGGGAAGGAATGAGAAATTTTCCCCCAAAAGATGAAAGACATCAACCCACATATTCAATAATCCATAAAACTAATTAGGATAAATAAAATGAAATTTAGATTTAAATAAATCATTGTAACACTGTTGATCACCAAAAACAAAAAGATTTTTTAAATAATTTTTCTTCAAAAATACTGCCCTTAAATGAGCAGAGATTAGACTTCTGTTCACCTTCCAAGCACAGCAAAGGATGACAAAAGACACTGGAAGAATAGTTTTCTTCCATGATATGAAAGAATAACTGCTAACTGAATTCTATAGATTGTTATTTTCAAATTTAAGGAAAAACAGTTTCAGCAACAAAAACTAGAGCAGTTTGGTAACAACACACCCTCTCTTAAGAAAAAAAATTAAGTATTCTAAGCAAATATAAATGGCTTCCACATGGAAATTCCAAGATTGAAACCAAAAAACATAAACATTTGAAAAAATGTGAATAATAATAAACAATAAAGCTAATCCTCCATTGATTAAATAAAACATTAATACTCTCCTCAAGTTGCAAAAGGAATAGAATTAATGTGCACAAACATTATCCTTTGAAATGTAAAAAATAATTCCAAGTATGTGATGCCAGAGACCCTCTTCCAGATTAAAATGCTAAATGACATAAATTCCTAACATACTAAATACCTGACAGCTCATCTGTAATGGAAATTGGCTCACAAATTTAGAGCCACTGATTTAAAACCATAGGGTTCATTAGATTCTTCAGGTTACAAGCTGTGTACCCTGGAAGAATCTAACAGTTTTTTTAAAAAAGTTTTGTTCTTAAGCTCCCTCTCTTAGTATATAGGTTGTTAGACTTCTGTCAGTCCTCTTGAAATGGATAGAGATGCTCTACATTTTAGAGATACATAGGAGAGAACTGGCTTTGTGTACCAAAGAAAACTTGAAATCTTATAACTACTTTTTGTTTTATATGTCTAAAATATTTATATTTTAGAAGATTTCTGGGTGATGAACTATAAACTTCCTAATATATTATCATCTGCTCTTAAGTTTCTGATATAAATTCAAAAAAGTCCAATCAGTTTACACAATAGATTATGTCTTCAGACATTTATTTCCAGGCACTGAGGAGCCAACCAAAGTTTATTGAGCAAGGAAGTAATATAATTACAGCTATCCTTTTAGACAATTCTGGAAGTGGTCAACATTTTGTTTTGTAAGAGTATAAACTGCTTAACCACTGAAATTCAAGAGTAAATCTAAAAGAATGTACCTTATCTTTCAAAATAAATTTTCTTTCTGCTTTCTCACACTTGTGTGATACATAGATCACATATGCGCACACATTTTTATGAAGATCACTTTTTTAGAGAAATACTTATTATTATCAGTACTATTTCTTAATCAATTCTGCTGGTGAGATTTTGTTGTCCTGGTTTCCATTTACTTTCATTAAGAATCTATTAGAACAAAGAGCTTTTTATTTTACATTGAATTAAAATCCATTTAAGTTGGATTTTCTCTAAAATTTACTAGTAAATTTATGTCTATATAAGAGTCACACAAATCTGAGTACACATTAGTGGAAAAACCAATGTTTTCTAATTTAATATAATGGTTTTTCTAAAAAAAAGAACTTATCACTAGTGTTAAATAAAGGGCCATGAAAATCAAGAATGCTTAAAAACAGACATTTTTTCCCCACTACATATATAGATTGACCTCATGTATTTATATATAAAACAGTGTTTCTTAAAAGGAAAACTATCAAGAATATAGCCCAGTATTCACAGTTTGATGAATCTGAAGCATGTACTTCCAATTGAGAGATACAATTACAAACAACAGTCTGCACAAAAGAAACAGAGAAAAACTGACTGAGGAGGCACAATAGAATTGAGTGTACCTTTCGAAACTGGAGCTGTAATCCAGTTTGTAAGAAAATAAAGAATGGAAGTATTGGCCTAAACGCCACTGAATCACAGAAGCCTAACACAATACAACACAAGTGACATCCTTTTCTCAAAGAGGAGCAAGGCTCATTGAGTCAGGCGATTCAATTACCCTCTCACCCTGAAAAGAACACCCCCTGTGCTGAGGTCCACTGGCAGAGCAGTGTGGGACAGCCTCCACTGTACACAGCCAGTAAATACCCAAAAAGCTGCAGGCTTCAAAGAACAAGAATCTTTGACCTTTTATGATTGCTCTGGTGATTCTCCAACAAAACAGTACTTACAATAGTTTCTTAAATGCCTGACAAAAGATTATATTTTCAATTAAATATCTTCAAATCTCTTATATTCGTATGGAAATCTGTTTAAATAAATACCTAAGCACAATGCTTCATTAGGTAGTAAAGAATGTGGACAAATTAATGAAATGAAAAGAGGTTTTCCTAAAATATCTTGTTTAAACATTTCAAAAACTCTTCAAAGAATATCATTATTCCCTCTTTGTTACTTGTCCTATAAGTTTGTATAGATCTTGAATAAGTAAAGCAAATAATTCATCATAAGGTAACTGATTTTTCAAATATCTAGGGAAAAATTGGTTAGCATGATCTTCAAAGATCCACCATAATTCTCACATCACCAGGTCTGATATCAGGACAGTTAACTTGGAAACATTTTTAGTCAAAACATTTTAGGCCTCAAACTTTGGATATTTTTCTTCACTCCTCTTCTAATAAGATGGTTATAGAGTAAGATTTCATATATATTTCACAAAAAAATGATTTGTTTTCATACATAAGATAAGTCTGTGATGATAAATATTTGGGACACCTGAAGTTTATAAAAGAGATCTCATCCCAGAATGCATCTTCTAAATTATAAACCAAAAATAGAAAACTTATGATTTCCTGCTATTTATAGGACTAAGTCTGATATGTTGAGCAGGTTGCTCAAATATTTCACAATATAATCCTATCCAATTGTCTTGTCTCTTTCCCACCATTCTTTCTCATGTAATCTAGGCCCTGTTCTACCAATGCTGATTTATTACATTTCCTCAAACCAGTTAGGAATTCATTTATAATCTAGCATTTCCACATGCTAAATACTTTTCCTGGGTTGCATGGATTGCATCACCAACCACCTTGAATTATAAGAAGTAATTTAGTGTTGTTGTTGTTGTTTTTTAATATGTGTGTCTTAACTTTTATAAACTTCTAAGAGTCACAGGGAGGACTCCTTGTTACCCAGAGGCCAGCACTATTCTTGGCAATTAGGAGGTGTTCAATAAATAACATCAACAACAAAAATGGAAATCACTTCATAGTATTTATATATTGACTTAACAGGGAAATTACTGATTCTATGTCAACAAAATAATTCTTAAGTAATTACTACATTAGACACTTTTATATATAATTATTCAGTATATACACTACTTCATAATTCCATCATAATTGAAAATAAAGAAGTAAGAAATTTTCCCAGGGTTAATATTAAGGATTCATCTACAAATTCAACCCAGATGTCAAATCCTAATAAGTGTGACCCTGCAGATTAATGTCATGCCCCAACACCTAAGTAATAACTATCAATTCTTTTAAAATCCTAGCCATATAAATTTTTATATCATTCCCCCCCTAAAATATTTGTTATAAATAATTGATATATAAAGAAATGATCTTTATATCTAAGAAGGTACGTAGTTGTTGAAGAAGGACTTTGTGGACCTTTACTGACATTTAGAATATTAGTGGTTATCCTTGTAAAAGGAATAGCTGTTAACTTTAGGGAGACTTTCTTCAGCATTTGCTCATTAGTTAAAGGATAAGACAGTTGGCCAAGAGCTCACAGTGCTCTTTTCACAAAGACAATAGGTACTATTAATTATTTAATCAATCAACCATTAACTCAGTGAGTAGAAACCAGGCTGAGCCTTCCATTGACTTAAAAAGAGAGAGATTAAAATCTCCTTTATTCTATTACTGATTATAAAAGCCTATTTCCTTATGTTTTTTTTTTTCTTTTTAGTTTCAACTCTGTCTCTATTAATTATCCCAAATCTTAAAAAAATTAACTGAATTTCAGTAAAAGGAAAAAGTCCATCCCTTAATGTACCTTAGTATGCCAACTTAATACAAAAGCACATTTTAAAATAAAGATGTTTTACAAGTTTGAAACTTGTTTGGATGATCAATGACAATTCCTATCTGTAAGCATTCTGGAAGCTTAAACTAAAAACTATTCAATAAATGCCTTGCATGAAAAAAAGCCCGTAAGGGCTGGGGTTGTGGCTCAGCAATAGAGTACATGCCTAGCATGTGTGAGGCTCTGAGTTAGACACTCAGCACCACATATAAATAAATACATACATACATACATACATACATACATACATAAAGGTATTTTATCCACCTACAACTAAAAAGAAATATATTTAAAAATATTTTTTAAATCCCATTAATTTCAACTATTTTTAAGTCAAAAAGCAACAAATAGCATTTTCATAGCAAGTAAATCACAACTTGGAAGAGCTTAATTAATAAAGTGTGCCACATTTGCAAGTGGCTATAGGTATCATATTTTAATGTTACAACAAAATTTACTGTTTTGTGATTTGACCAATGTAATAAAAAAGATAAAGATCAAATGCTGTTATTAATTTATTGTACCACAATAAATCTGAATTTACCTTGTTTGCAATACTTGTGATGAATGATTTAATATCCAGATGAGTTGGACAGCTCTTCTGACAGGGGGCATCTGCACATTTCAGGCATCTAGGGGGAAAAGAATAACTGTGTTAAGATAACTACAAAGCAACTGACAGAATCTTTAACATATTTTTACCCTATACTCATTCAGAGTTAATGCCTACTAAATATAAGTAAAATCATTCTACTTTTAGGTACAAAACTTTTTAGGCAGTAAAGTAAATCCATAGTGTCTGTATTTTACCTTTTGCACACCTCCTGAGCACCACTCTGGCTAATAACTGTTCACCTTCTCAGAGCCTTCTAGAACTAATGTGCATCATTCACTTACTCATTTCCTATGTCAATCTTATTTTGTTTCCTTACTACACTGACCATGATTAGAAGGAGTAGTTCTTTCTAATAAGGTTTGCATATCTGAACATCATAATTGTTATACAGATGCAAAGGTAAATTCTTTTTTTACCACCTACAATCTTTTCTTCCTCTTTTCTTCTCTTCCTCATTCTAGCCAGCTCACTCTCTTTCCTACATTTTTCTAACTTCTTTCAAGGTGCATCTTATTTACATAACAACTGGGTTATGCAGCACTTGCTTCCCAGACCCACCCCACCATCTTCTGATCCAAAGCATTTATTTCCCCAACTGCCTTTCCTTCAGATGAAGAAAACACTTCAAACAAGGTCATGCCCCCTTCTAGTGGCAGTCCACATCCAATTACAGGTCAATGAGGGGGTTAGAGACCTAGACTCCTTACCCCCAGATCCTGGTCTGCAGGATCTAAAGAAATCTTAGTGTCCAATCCCACTTCCTTCACTATTCTACAGATGTTGACTTTCAAATAAAGCTTCTGAATTCCAATCCTATATCAGAATATTAATTCTGGTGAAATGACCAGAGATATGCTCAAACTTCAGAGCACCCAAGGACCACCTCGGGAGCTTGATATACATCATGCATTCCACAGCATGGCTCTGTTGAGTCTCAGCTATTGGACGGGGAATCTACATTTTGTCAAAAAGACCTGGAAGGTTATTCTGACAGATGTCCTTAGAACCATATTTTGAGAAGCATAACGCTATAATTACTTCTTGAGGACAACTGAAACCACTGGATAGAACCATCCTTTATTTGTGTATTATGTGTATATTTACTCTTTCACTAACTCATTAATGAATTTTTAATGAAACCCTGTGCTTTAGTTTGAGTGTGTCCACCAAGTGTTCATGTGTTGGGAGTTTGGTCCTCTCCATGTAATGGTGTTAGGTGATAGTGTGGAAACTTTTTAAGAAGGCTTAGGGAGAAATAATTAAGTCACTGAGAGCTCTGGTCTCAGAAAGAATTTATATAGTTCATGTGGAATCCTGATTAGTTCTTGCAAGAGTGTTATCATAAATTAGCAAGCATGGTCCCGTCCCAGTCTCCCTCTGGCTTTCTGTCTTGCCATGTGATCTCTCCTTCTCACATACATTTTCACTGTGATGCCATCCATATGAGACCTTACCAGAATTTCATTGTTTGGATGTTCAACTTCCCAAACTGTGAACTAAATAAACTTCATTTTTTGTTATACATTACCTAATCTCAGATAGTTCTTTAGAGTAACAGAATATAGACGAATACATCCTGTATGGCAGACCCTGGGACGTAAAAATATAAAACTAATGAAAAGACCACCTTACTTCTGCTCTCACGGAACTTGAAGTTTGGAGGAAGTAGAAATAAATAAATAGATAAATAAATAAATAAATAAATCATATATATATATATATATATATATATATATATATATATATATATATATATAGTGTTGCAGTATATACTATAATCAACGTAAATCAGTGAAAAAGAGAATGCTAAAGGAAAACAGGAGACAAAATAATCCTAGAGGGAGTCAGGAAAAGCTTATTGAGAGTAATAATACATAATTGAAAGCTAAAGGAATGAACAGACCTTGCAGTAACAAATGATGGTTCATTAGAGTGTAGGGTCACTCAAGAGAATGACTCAAAAATAGAAACAATATATGTCAGGGATTGAAAAGAAAAGAACACACCAGGGTACGTGAACTAAAGGAAGTTAGTCTGACTTAAGCAAGAATGATCTTAAAGAGAAATTAGGCTGCAGATATACAGCTTAAAAAATGGACAGCTGTCTCATGTTTCAGAAGACCACAATTCTCCAAGAACTTTCACTGAGAAAGAATCCTACATTACTCAGTGACAAAGGTGACTAGCTAGCTCATTATCTATCAACTTCCATGTGCAAAAACCTGGGTTCATTTTCTTCAAGAAAACAATACCATTCTCTGTCACTCTTTTGTGAGTAAGAGTCCTTTTCATTGTCTGAACCAATTTCTCAGTACCTAATTAATATCTTGTTTTTAAATCTGATCTCTTTCCTCTGGTTTGTGCCCTTAGCCTTCTCTCTAAATTAAATTTTACACAATGAGAACCAAAGCCTTTTCATAAGCAATTGTCCTCCCTGAAATGCAGTCATTAAACCTCTCCCCTATCATTTCTCTAAATGGCATTGTTAGATTCACATCTATCATTTAGCTGGATTCCTATCTACTCATACTTACATTTTTTTTTCCTGAAACACTGTCACTGAGCTCAAAAAAGAATTTCTCGAAAGTGTGATCCTCAGCATATATTGCAAAACAATGTAAAAAGAGGCATAGCCTATTTGGTCCGTGATGTTGAATTGAAGTGATTCTTATGTGTGTTACTGTCATGTGGATAAATAGGTTAAGCATAAATCCATTGAAAGAATTTTCTATTAACGTAGTAGTAGTAATAACATGACTAAAAATTTATCAAATAATGTGTTGTCTTAAGTATTTTTTTTAATTTATAAATCAGTCATTTTAACAGTTTAAAAAAATCTGCCACTACACAAGAATAAAGATATAGACACTCACATGCACACACACACACATATACACACACAATGCTAGATAACATCATATAGATTCTGATTACCCCTAATGAAGTCACAAGTTTTCTGCTTTTCTTTTTTCTAACACTCAACTTGAATAATAAGGCAATTAAAAAAATAAACTTATAATGTCAGCAGGTATGAGTGAACTAAATTAATATGCAGCATATTTTTCTGTTCTTCAGAGAAATCTTAAATTCAACATAAACAGATTCACTTAACAGCACTGACAATGTAAGGATTTTTAGTTGTGGTTATTAAGCTTCTTTACCAAATAATTCTCCTTTTATTATTGAGCTAGTTCACAAATAACAGCTGTTGGAAATGTCAGATGTTAATGAGGCAGGGCAACGCAAACCTGAATTGTAGCATTCTTTTTTTCTTTGGTGCCATGAATATGCCAGAATGGGCAGACTCTGATAATAATACCATCTTGCAATTCTCTAAGCGCTCTGCAGACTAAAGTGCATCAGGCTGCCATTAATCCCACTTATCACTCTGACAGCTCAGTAATTACACTACTGCTATAGCCAGGTAGTCCTAATAAAATATCAACCACTGCACTGGAATGCATACTGGTGAGATGTTTTATTAAACTTGGGGGGGGGTGATCATCAAGTGACATTATTGTTGACCTATTTTTCTATTTGACAATAAATTATCCTTTGACCAAGCCATAATAGATATTACAGAGAGCATTTACTGTACCAAATCAGAAAGGTACTGCATTACAATGATGTAGGCAAATGGTGTAAATAAAATAGCAGAAATGCATGTCAGAATGTTATTACCTAAATTGCTTTAAATGATTGATACCATGAAAAATCACAGACACAGTACTTAGGGGAATATGTCAACAATTATTGTAAACCACAGTTCTACATAAATTTTTCCTTGGAAGAAATATTTAAATTACACTTGTTTTTATCTTCAATCATTTAATTCCTCTTTTACCTTTCAAAGTTACTCTTTTATAATGCAATTTACTTTGAAATACATTGTTAGTCAAAAGTTCAGATAAACAATTATAGAATATTTTAATCCCCAAGTAATTACACTTATACTAAGAGAAGTCTATTAGATTATTTTTAAAAAATCAATGAAACATCTTAGATATTTTTACTACTGATAAACTTTTTCATTTCCATATTGTACAACTATAGATTTTATTTAAAGCAAAGTGTATAATTCTTAATCAATGTTAATCTTTCATGATTCAACATGGCCATAAAAAATATATGAAATCTTTAGCACAGCTACTTAAAGGACAAAAACTATTCAAGATGTATGTATTCAAGATCTTTCTCTAGGGAGAGGGAATGATTCCTCTTCCCCAGTATCAGTTAGATTGGACAGTTTTACTCCATAGTATAACACTGAAACATATTATATTGAGTAATGAAATAAGCAACATTTCATTCTCAACACATCTGAGGACATATTCCTGCTTCTTTTATTGGCGAGCATCCACTGTATTTGGACCTGCAACCTATGCTTGTGAAAGAATTTAATACTCCATGAGTTTAAATGATTTAATTAATTTCTGAAACACCACCCACACACCCACACACCCACCCTACACACCCACATATACACACTAATCACACCTCACACACCCTCACTCATGTATCTAGATGGAAACCTTAAAAGTCATTTTGCACTGTACTGGTTTTGCTAGACATTGGTTTAATTGATTCAGCACTGTTTAATCCAAGTATGTATAATCTATATCAATCTACACATAACAGAATTGGGCAAGTTAGTGTTTAAATTTAAACAAATTTTATGGGTTCTTTTAGTTACACATAACATTAGGATTCATTCTGAAATAATTATAAAAGCTCACCACAATTGTGATGCCTTCACATTTTCGACAGCTGTTACATGATGCTCAATACACTTTGATCCTTTACAAACCTTAGAGGGAACTGGGTGACAGTACTGACAGTTTTTATTATAGCTTTCCTACTACACAATAATCTTATTTTACCTGGACTATTTCCCCAGTAGTGTCATAAACTCTTTGATTTATATTGAGCATCCTTTCAGGCTTCATAGAAAAAGAACATTCTTTTTTGTAGTATATCCATACACTGTGTAAATTATCTTTTCAATTTTTGAAACACCTGTTGTATGCTTATCTGCATGTTAGTGAAGCCCCCTTAGGAAAGGTAACAAAAAGGTAATGTACATTAGTCGAAGATAGCTTAGAAGTAAGCTTTTCAGCTTTTTTTTTTCAAAACTGAAAAAAAAGCCATATTTTGTGACTTATTTGCAGGCCATTTCAAAAATAATATAATTATAATAGTACTATTGATATGTAGATTTATATCTGATTCCTATTAAAGATGTGAAACAGAAAGTCAAACAGTTTAATCCATAAATAAGTTATTTATTGCTATGCAATTCTCAGTAACTATGAAAACATATCATTTATAAAAACATGTGAACTTATTAAAGGGCGTATGAATTAAGATTTGAGTTAGATTTTACTTTCTACAATGCTATAGGGTTTGTATATTTTTTCTTTTACTTTTTTTGTTTTTAGCAATGAGCATGGATAACACAAAATTTTTACAAATAAAATGCAAATGTTGATCATCAATTAAAATCATTTATCTTGTGTAATTTTTATCTTTTGTCTTGTTCATATGATTAATCTGGCAAAACCAAACCCATGGTGCTCCCATACACTTATTATCTCTCAAAACATTTTCCAAAGTCTTACAAAGGAGCTCATTAAGGGTTTTAGTAGAATGACCACAATGGAATCTACTAGTCAGGGGCTGGTGGCTCACAAAGCTAACAGAATAAAGGGTCAGGTTCTCTCAAAGAAACAGAGTGGGTGACAGGACAGGTGCTGGAATGCTCACTTAATTAAAACAACTATGAAGACAAAAACTTGCCCTTAAAATTAAGGGACAGCATTCATCTATAATAAAATTTAGAAACAAGTTTTTCCATATTTTAGCATTCTGCATATAAAGGAGCAGTAGGAATAATTCAATTCAAAACTACTAAATAATAACTATATTCTAAATTGTGTACTGGTGAAGGGGAGGACTTAGTGAATCCTACTTAGATGAAGGTGATTTAAAAATATACTGAACTTCCTTCATGGAAAAGGCTTTCAATAGAGTTTTTTTACATAGTTCAAAAAAAATCTCTGTAATTATAACAGTGATTGTGATTATTTCAGAGGCTGAAATAACACATTTGGAAAACAACAGTCAGATCTGGATTTTCTTCTTCCTTCAACTGCTGAGTTTCCTGTGTAGAGTCCTTGGAAGTTATCTAAGTTTTATTCCACAAAAGTGATGCCATTCTCCTTATTTTTTTCTTTTATTCTATTTGTTTATTTGTTTATCCTTTTTTTTTCAGGAGTTGGAAACCCTAATTTTACCACTGAGCTTCATCCCCAGTAGCTCCATGGTAAACAGGGGGTTTCAGGTTTTTTTTTTTTTTTTTTTTTTTTTTTTTTGAGAAGGGTCTCCCTTATTTGCTGAGGCTGGCCTTGCTATTACAAACCTTCTACTTCTTTTCTGCAAGTCACTGGGATTACAGGGGTACACCACCATACCAAGCTGTTTTTTTCTAAAGTAAAGCTCCTACACACACACACACACACACACACACACACACACACACACACACATATCACATTTATCTTGACTTAAATTTAAAGTTCTATTTGCTCACTTATCAAAATCTATGTGAATCACCCAAAGTAAAACGAAAATTTATTTGGCTCACTTTTTTTCAAAACGTATTCTATACAATCCTGGTGATATTTTAGAGAGCCTATATGATTGTGACAGTCTCCTACTTTAAGGGAGAATCTTGTCTGGGCCTTGTCTGTTTCATCCCTCCAGCTCCAGCCTTAACATCTGCCCCACACAAGAACCCTGCTTATATGTATTAGGACCCTGCAGTCACATCCAACATGTGCATATTCTAACCAGCGCTTCCCATTCTGGAAAAGCCATACTTCAAATAAGCTTCAGATTTAGCTCAGGTGTCTCTCCTGGAGCCTCCTGGCTGTCTTTGGCGGTATCATTATGATCTCTCCAAGTATCCTGTGAGTTCTTTATCAAAGTTATGATCAGACTGAACAGCAACAGCTACTTTACTTTTCTGGTATCTCTCCTATGTCTTCCTCCTGTGAGAAAATGATTGGTTCCTTTTGTCTTTGGGGTTAATCTTCTTGGGAATAGACTAATTTGAAATCAGATGAAAGAGATAGCCAGAAATTTTGCAATCCTCTAGTTTCGGCTTTCAATGTTTGGAAGAATTATTCTTCTATTTGTTCTTCAAACTTATGTAAACCATATACTAGTATAATGAAAAATGTTCTTTATTTCATTTAATAAATACACATGTAGGGTTACTCTACACTAGAACTGCTCTATGTGTTTTATAAATATTAACTCATTTAATCTTTATAATCATTCAATAGGTATAAATATTAACTCATATCTTATCAATTATAAAAACTTCACAAATTACATACCATTGCTATTATAAGTTTTTTTAAATAAATATACTAAAGTAAAATTTTCCTTCCATGATTTAGGACTAAATATTTTATTACCAATTTTAATTCTGATGATCATCATAAAGTTAATTAAGTTCTACTAAATGTCCACGATTCCTAGTTCGCTCTACCATTTCTATTTAATTCTAAGATCCTCATAGTTTACTGTAATATCAGAGCTTGCCTCAGTTTGTGAAATCCATATGTAAGACTCTGATCCAGGTTTGACTTAATCTAAAGCCTGTAAATATAATTATTTCCTTACCCAGTCATTCTCATAATGATAGACAGTGATGTCAGAGAACTTCAGAAAGTTTTCTATTATAATATACTAAAATGTCACGCTCATAATTATAATATAGTAGAGATGGCTATTTTAAAAAATGAGTTAACAAAAACTCCACATTTATTTAGGAGGAGCCAGCCAATAATACTTACATATCATGCTATTATTTGCAAAGTATTTTCTCATATGTAAATTACTTGTATCAATCAATAAAATCAACATTTCCAGTAGAAATACTAGACAATACAAATCAAGGTAATTAGAAACCACGTATGCAAATCACAATGTGGGCCAGTAATCAAAATAAAAATTTATATTCAACATCTATAATCATAACTAACCTTAAACTATGTCCCTATATACAATGACTGTCCCTATACAATATATGTTGTGGCAAAACACTGATAAAACCAAACTTGTTCCCATCAAATCTGTTTTGCAAGTTACTGTCACTTCACACAAAGTTTTCTATGAAAATGATCAAGACATTATTTCTGTTCTTAGGAGTTTAATGTCTAAGAATCAATACTGACATGGCACTTAAAGAATATGGAGAAATTTCAGGAAATTAATGAATATGTGTGAAAACCAATAAGAATATGAATGTTTAATCTTCTCAATTTAATTCATATCTTAAGGTGGACCAAGGTTCCAAGCAATAGCACTGTTAGAAAATGAACTAATATGAAGATGAGCTGATCATTAACAGAAGATTCTTGAAAAAATTAGCCTAGAAGCTAAAGAACACAATGTTCAGAGATAATATCTTGAACACAGTCATTAAAACTAGCTGCCTAGAGCTTAATATGATTTAAACGATAAAAACAGGAAAATAATAAGCTACAGGCAAATAACATATATTTTTGTAAAAATGGAAAATTCCATCAACTGTGCTCCTTATGAAATGTAGTAGAACACTGACAGTGCTGTCACAGAATGTCACATGCTCCATTAAATTTAAGAAAGCTGAATGAAGAATTTGAGTGAAGGTAATAGGACTTAAATGTGTTTGTGATGCACAGAATCTTAACACATCATTTCTTTTGTCCCTTCTTTTCTTTCTTCCTTTCTTCAATCAAAAAAAATATCTGTAGAGTCTTATAATTTTCTGGAGAATTTACTAGGAGATGGATATACTAAAATGAATAAAATGCAGATTTGTTCCTTAAGAAGCTCACAGTGGATGATTCAGAAAAACAAATGCTTATCCTCAGATGATGTGGAGGTATGATAATGGAGAGATGGAGATTCAGAATATACATACTTGCCACAAGTTTGGAATTGCACTCCTCTGTTCGTTCCTCTATTTTCAGTGACTAGAATAATTTTAAAGGCAGGATTACTTTTCAATATAACTTGTTGAGTGAATGACAAGGTATGAATTTGTTCCTTCATGGTATGTGTGTGCAGACACAGGTCTGTGTGTCTTCTGGGGGCGAGGTAGTATATGGCTTAAGGAAGATATAGGATTTGAGGAACTAGAAGCATTTGTTATAATCCTACTGAAAGTGGCACAGGACAGTTCTCTGGGTGGCCTCAGGCCAACCTACTTGTCTTCTATTTCTTAATTTGTAGCATGTATGTGGATGCAACATCCTGAGATAAGAAGGGATTATTGGAATAACATAATCTCTGATACAGTCCTTTCTAGAAACAGGATGCCCTCACTGCTTTAGCCCAGTGAGTCTTGCCACCCTATGGTATAAAACCCAGGGGCCTGCCTTCCAGTGAAGCCTCAGCAGTGGTGAGGAAAGCACACACACACAGTCAAGCACCATCTGCCTCTGGCAGCTCTCCTGAGTCTTAAGGGACCAGCTGGCAATGCATTCTGGGCTTCTGTTGCCCTGTAGTGCATGTCTGCAAGTAATAAACTTGTTGCATATAAGTAAGTTCTGTCTCACTGAACTCAGGCATGCTGGTAACCAGTGCACAGGAAACCTGATTCAGAGAGCTCTCACCCAAATACTTTTAACTCACTCCCATTATCAGTGGATCATTTCTTATTCCAACTGATCTCTCTGTTTTATCCATACACCATTCATTAGATGCCTACCACAACACAATACCATATGAGGAAGTATAGTTTAATGGATTCTGGATTTAAATCCAGCATTAGCACTAGCTTTGTATTCTTGGGAAAGTTATTTAAATCTTATAGGCTCTAGTTTTCCCATCTAACTTATTAATTATAGTCTAGACATTAAATTACAGGGGGATTAAATAAATAATACATGTGAAACATTTGAACAGTGCCTGCCATACAGAAACAGCTCAATGGTATAAGTCTTTAATACATATCATTTATACTATCATTATTATCTAGAAACAATGAAGAATAGAATTCAGAAAATATTCTTCAATAGCAACTGGGAAGCACAGTGTCATGCTGAAAAGTATAAGACAATACTACTACATAAATTACTGTGAAAAAATTAAATAATTATGACAAGTACCAACAATGCCATGTTTACAATAGCTGCTCAATAAATGCTATCTAGAAACTATGATGAATAATATCTTAACATTCAAAATCAATTGGAGAAGACTTGAAGAATATAGAAATTTACAAATATCATTTTGAAAAAAATAAAATATGTAACTATGAGAGATCACAAGGAATAAAAAAAAATAAGGGCTATGTACATTCAAAGGTTAATAACAAAAGAGTAGCCATCCCACAAAACCAAACATGAAGTGATCCCTATAGACACTCTGCTACACTGGACCAGTTATATTAAGCAATGACTTGGCAAACATTATCTTATTTCTCCAAGTGACAACTTTTTTAGCTCGTTATTCATGACTATGATGCGCTGCTTAAGTAACCAATTCTATGTTTGGGTAGTGTACGAAAACTCATATGTCAACAATGAAAAGATGTACTGAAGCCAAGGGTGCTGGGAGTGGGCAGGGCGGCAAATGAATCTCCCTTTGTAAAGGAAAGCTCTCTAATGGAGATCCAAGTTTTTTTGCTTCCTTTATTCTCCACATATAAAATGGATATTTTTCAATGCATAAATACATTTCATATGAGGAGACAATATCTAAGTTTTCTATTTAATTAAATAGAAAAAGAACATGAAGTATTTAAAATAATTTAGAGAATTTTTTTTTTATGTACTCCCTTTTTATTCAAGCTGTGAAATTTCTCACCTGCTCCCTTCTTGATATTTTCTCTAAGTGAACTTTTCAGAACAATCCCATGGAGAGGAAATTGCTTTGCAAGCTAGGAAGATATTAATCTGTTCTCCCAGCATAGTGGGTGCATAAATCCTCTTTTATTGAAGAGATGTTGTTAAAGTTCTATATATAAGACGACAGTACAGTATTGATTCTGGCAATGCTAATACAAAAGCAGTTATTTTTAGTTAAACATGCTATACTCTTTCAATTTTCCTGCCTTTACTCTTGCTTTTCCCCCAATAAAAAATGTGCAGCTCCTCACTCACACTTCCCATCTGGCAAGTTCCTGGATATCCTTCAAGATGCAGCATTAAGTGTCACCTCCTGTAGGAGGCTTCCTCAACCACCACACATCTCTTAAATGTTATTCATTTCCTTCTCTGTGTGCTTACATTTTAAAAAATATAATACCATCAATTTTTTTTTGGTTTTTTTTTCTTGTTGGTCATTCAAAACATTACATAGTTCTTAATATATCATATTTCACAGTTTGATTCAAGTGGGTTATGAACTCCCATTTTTACCCCGTATACAGATTGCTGTATCACATCAGTTACACTTCCATTGATTTACATATTGCCATTCTAGTGTCTGATGTATTCTGCTGTCTATCCTATTCTCTACTATCCCCCCTCCCCTCCCCTCCCATCCCCTCCCCTCCCCTTTTCTCTCTCTACCCCCTCTACTGTAAATCATTTCTTCCACTTGTATTATTCTTCTCTTACCCCTCCTTTCCTCTTATATGTAATTTTGTATAACCCTGAGGAACACCTTCCATTTCCATGCGATTTCCCTTCTCACTCCCTTTCCCTCCCACCTCTCATCCCTGGTTAATGTTAATCTTCTTCTCAAGCTCTTCGTCCCTACCCTGTCCTTGGTTACTCCCCTTATATCAAAGAAGTCATTTGGCATTTGTTTTTTAAGGATTGGCTAGCTTCAATTAGCATAATCTGCTCTAATGCCATCCATTTCCCTCCAAATTCTATGATTTTGTCATTTTTTAATGCAGAGTAATACTCCATTGTGTATAAATGCCACATTTTTTTTTATCCATTCATCTATTGAAGGGCATCTAGGTTGGTTCCACAATCTTGCTATCGTGAATTGTGCTGCTATGAACATCGATATAGCAGTGTCCCTGTAGCATGCTCTTGTTAGGTCTTTAGGGAATAGACCGAGGAGGGGAAAAGCTGGTTCAAATGGTGGTTCCATTCCCAGCTTTCCAAGAAATCTCCACACTGCTTTCCAAATTGGCTGCACCAATTTGCAGTCCCACCAACAATGAACAAGTGTACCCTTTTCCCCGCATCCTCTCCAGCACTTGTTGTTGTTGGACTTCATAATGGATGCCAATCTTACTGGAGTGAGATGGTATCTTAGGGTGGTTTTGATTTGCATTTCTCTGACTGCTAGCGATGGTGAGCATTTTTTCATGTACTTATTGATTGATTGTATGTCCTCCTCTGAGAAGTGTCTGTTCAGGTCCTTGGCCCATTTGTTGATTGGGTTATTTGTTATCTTATTGTCTAATTTTTTGAGTTCTTTGTATACTCTGGATATTAGGGCTCTATCTGAAGTGTGTGGAGTAAAGATTTGTTCCCAGGATGTAGGCTCCCTGTTTATCTCTCTTATTGTTTCTTTTGCTGAGAAAAAACTTTTTAGTTTCAGTAAGTCCCATTTGTTGATTCTAGTTATTAACTCTTGCGCTATGGGTGTCCTATTGAGGAATTTGGAGCCCGACCCCACACTATGTAGATCATAGCCAACATTTCTTCTATCAGACGCCGTGTATCTGATTTAATATCAAGCTCCTTGATCCATTTTGAGTTAACTTTTGTGCATGGCAAGAGAAAGGGATTCAGTTTCATTTTGATGCAAATGGATTTCCAGTTTTTCCAGCACCATTTGTTGAAGATGCTATCCTTCCTCCATTGCATGCTTTTAGCCCCTTTATCAAATATAAGATAGTTGTAGTTTTGTGGATTGGTTACTGTGTCCTCTATTCTGTACCATTGGTCCACCCACCTGTTTTGGTACCAGTACCATGCTGTTTTTGTTACTATTGCTCTGTAGTATACTTTGAAGTCTGGTATCGCTATACTGCCTGATTCACACTTCCTGCTTAGCATTGTTTTTGCTATTCTGGGTCTTTTATTATTCCATATGAATTTCATGATTGTTTTATCTATTTATACAAGAAATGCTGTTGGGATTTTGATTGGCATTGCATTGAACTTATGGAGAACTTTTGGTAATATTGCCATTTTGATGATGTTAGTTCTGCCTATCCATGAACAGGGTATATTTTTCCATCTTCTGAGGTCTTCTTCTATATCTCTCTTTAGGGTTCTGTAGTTTTCATTGTATAAGTCTTTCACCTCTTTTGTTATGTTGATTCCCAAGTATTTTATTTTTGGGGGGGATATTGTGAATGGAGTAGTTGTCCTCATTTCCGTTTCAGAGGATTTGTCGCTGAGATACAGGAATGCATTTGATTTATGCATGTTGATTTTATATCCTGCCACTTTGCTGAATTCATTTATTAGCTCTAATAGTTTCTTTGTAGACCCTTTTGGGTCTGCTAGGTATAGAATCATGTCATCTGCAAATAGTGATAATTTAAGTTCTTCTTTTCCTATTTTTATGCCTTTAATTTCTTTCATCTGTCTAATTGCTCTGGCCAGTGTTTCGAGGACTATGTTGAACAGAAGTGGTGAGAGAGGGCATCCCTGTCTTGTACCAGATCTTAGAGGGAATGCCTTCAATTTTTCTCCATTCAGAATGATGCTGGCCTGTGGCTTATCATAGATTGCTTTTACAATGTTGAGGTATGATCCTGTTATCCCTAATTTTTCGAGAGTTTTGAACATAAAGGGATGCTGTACTTTGTCGAATGCTTTTTCTGCATCTATTGAGATGATCATATGGTTCTTATTTTTAAGTCTATTGATGTGGTGAATAACATTTATTGATTTCCGTATATTGAACCAGCCTTGCATCCCAGGGATGAATCCTACTTGATCATGGTGTATAATTTTTTTGATATGTTTTTGAATCTGATTCGCCAGAATTTTATTGAGGATTTTTGCATCTAGGTTCATTAGAGATATTGGTCTGTAGTTTTATTTCTTTGAAGTGTCTTTGTCTGGTTTAGGAATCAGGGTGATGTTGGCCTTGTAGAATGTATTTGGAAGTTCTCCCTCTTTTTGTATTTCCTGAAATAGCTTGAAAAGTATTGGTGTTAGTTCCTCTTTAAAGGTTTTGTAAAACTCTGCTGTATACCCATCCGGTCCTGGGCTTTTCTTAGTTGGTAGTCTTTGATGGTTTCTTCTATTTCCTCTATTGTTATTGGTCTGTTTAGGTTGTCTATATACTTCTGACTCAATCTGGGCAGATCATATGACTTAAGAAATTTATCTATGCCTTCACTATCTTCTATTTTATTGGAGTATAAGGATTCAAAATAATTTCTGATTATCTTCTGTATTTCTGAAGTGTCTGTTGTGATATTGCCTTTTTCATCCCGTATGCTAGTAATTTGGGTTCTCTCTCTTCTTCTCTTCGTTAGCATGGCTAAGGGTCTGTCGATTTTATTTATTTTTTCAAAGAACCAACTTTTAGTTTTGTCAATTTTTTCAATTGTTTCTTTTGTTTCAATTTCATTAATTTCAGCTCTGATTTTAATTATTTCTTGCCTTCTACTTCTTTTGCTGTTGTTTTGCTCTTCTTTTTCTAGGATTTTGAGATGAAGTATGAGATCATTTATTTGTTGGTTTTTTCTTTTTTTAAGGAATGAACTCCAAGCAATGAATTTTCCTCTTAGAATTGCTTTCAATGTGTCCCATAGATTCCGATATGTTGTGTCTGTGTTTTCATTTAACTCTAAGAAGTTTTTAATTTCCTCCTTGATGTCTTCTATAACCCATTGATCATTCAGTAACCTATTGTTCATTCTCCAAGTGATGCATGATTTTTCCTTCCTTCTTTTATCGTTGATTTTCAGTTTTATTCCATTATGATCAGATAAGATGCATGGTATTATCTCTACTCCTTTATATTGTCTAAGAGTTTCCCTGTGACATAATATATGATCTATTTTTGAGAAGGATCCATGTGCTGCTGAGAAAAAAGTGTAACTACTTGATGTTGGGTGGTATATTCTATATATGTCAATTAAGTCTAGGTTGTTAATTGTGTTATTGAGTTCTACAGTTTCCTTATTTAACTCTTGTTTGGAAGATCTGTCCAGTGGTGAGAGAGGTGTGTTGAAGTCTCCCATTATTATTGTATGGTGGTCTATTAGACTCTTGAACTTGAGAAGAGTTTGCTTGATGAACATAGCTGCACCATTGTTTGGGGCATATATATTTATGATTGTTATGTCTTGTTGGTGTATGGTTCCCTTGAGCAGTATGTAGTGTCCCTCTTTATCCCTTTTGATTAACTTTGGCTTGAAATCTATTTTATTAGATATGAGTATGGACACTCCTGCTTGTTTCCGCCAGTCCATAGGAGTGGTATGATTTTTCCCAACCTTTCACCTTCAGTCTATGCATATCTTTTCCTATCAAATGCATCTCCTGTAGGCAGCATATTGTTGGGTCTTGTTTTGTGATCCATTCAACTAGCCTGTGTCTCTTAATTGGTGAGTTTAAGCCATTAACATTTAGGGTTATTATTGAGATATGGTTTGTTCTTCCAGCCATATTTGTTTATTAATGTTACTAAATCTGATTTGTTTTCCTCTTTGATTACTTTCCCCGCTTTACTGTCCTACCTCCCACTGTTGGTTTTCAATGTTATTTTCCATTTCCTCTTCCTGTAATGTTTTGCCAAGGATGTTTTGAAGAGATGGTTTTCTAGCTGCGAATTCTTTTTAACTTTTGTTTATCGTGGAAGGTTTTAATTTCATCTTCCATCCTGAAGCTTAATTTCGCCGGATACACGATTCTTGGCTGGAACCAATTTTCTTTCAGTGTTTGAAATATGTTATTCCGGGATCTTCTAGCTTTCAGAGTCTGTGTTGAGAGATCAGCTGTTATCCTGATTGGTTTACCCCTAAATGTAATCTGCTTCCTTTCTCTTGTAGCTTTTAAAATTCTCTCCTTATTCTGTATGTTGGACATCTTCATTATAATGTGTCTAGGTGTGGATCTCTTATGATTTTGCACATTCGGCATCCTGTAGGCTTCTAGGATTTGGGATTCTGTTTCATTCTTCAAGTCTGGGAAGTTTTCTCGTATTATTTCATTGAATAGATTTTTTATTCCTTTGGTTTGGAGCTTTGTGCCTTCCTGTATCCCAATGACTCTTAAGTTTGGTCTTTTAATGTTATCCCATATTTCTTGGATGTTCTGCTCATGGTTTCTTAGCAGACTTGCTGAGCTGTCTATGTTCTTTTCAAGTTGAAATACTTTGTCTTCATTGTCTGATGTTCTATCTTCTAAGTGATCTACTCTGCTGGTAGTATTGTCAATTGAGTTTTTAAGTTGGTTTATTGCTTCCTGCATTTCTAGGATTTCTATTTGTTTGTTTTTTATTACCTGTATCTCCCTGTGAAATTGATCTTTTACTTCCTGGATTTGTTTATGTAGTTCCTTGTCAAAGTGACCTTTCATTGTCTGATTTTGCTGTCTCATGTCTTCCTTGAGACTCCAGATCATCTGAAGCATGTATATCCTGAACTCTTTATCTGACATTCCATCTGTTGCAGCTATTACCTCTTCTAAAGTTGAGTTGACCTGCATTGCTTGTGGTCCTTTCTTTCCTTGTCTTTTCATACTGCTCGCGTTTCTTTCTGCTTGGTGAAACTGTTGTGTTTTTGAAATTTTCCCCCTATTTATTTATATTGCTCTTGTATAGTTGGGAAATCTCCCTTGCAGGGCGGGTAGTGGCTGTGCTCCTCCTCTAATTAGGGTGATCTATCTACCACGCTGGTTGGTCACAGGTCTGCCCACCCTGCGGGCGCGGGTGGCAGCTCTACTCTGCCACCACTCCAATTGTGGTGATGTAACTACCACGCCCTCGGGTCGTTGGTCCTGATCTGGATGTGGGCGATGGCTCTGCTCGGCCCCTACTCCAATTGGTGTGATGTGTCTACCACGCTGGCAGGCCTCTAGGCCTGTTCCGCCGGTGGGTTGCAGGTCTGCCTACCTTGCGGGCTCGGGCAGCAGTTCTGCTCAGCCCCCACTCCCAGCGGGGGTACCTGACTGCCTCTCCAACGGGTCGCTGGGCCTTTTCCGGACACCGGCGTCGGCTCTGCTCCATCCCCACTCCAACCAGTGTGACGTGACTGCCTAGGTGCTACTTGTCCACCACGCTGGCAGGCTACCGGGCCTGTCCTGCCAGTGGGTCGCAGGTCTGCCTACCTTGCAAGCTCAGACGGCGGCTCTGCACAGCCCTACTCCAAATGGGGTGACTTGGCTACCGCGCCGTCGGGTTGCTGGTCCTGTTCTAGGCGTGGGCGGCTACTCTCTTCGGCCCCAGCTGCAGTTGGGGTGACGTGATACCACGCCAGCGGGTCACTTGGCCTGCTGTGGGCGCAGGCGGCAGCTCCACTCTGCCCCCCTGACCCCCACAGCACCCAGCAGGACGCGGACCGAGAAGCAGTCACCGCAGGCTCCCCAGCCCTGGGCCAAAGCAGCTTCGGGAGCCAGAACCCGGCCTCTCCGATCCCAGCCACGCTCCTCTAGGAGCAGGCTCCAAGGAGCGACCCCCGCGGGTTCCCCATCCCTGGGCTAAAACTGTTCTGGGAGTCAGGGCCCAGCTGCCCCGAGCTCAGCGCACACTCCACTTGTAGCTGGCCTCAACACGCAGTCTCCACAGGTTCCCCAGCCCTGGGCCAAAGCAGCCCGGGGAACCAGAATCCGGCCGCTCAGAGCCCGGCGCACACCTTGCCAGGAGCGAGCCCCAAGGAGTATTTTCCACAGGTTCTCCATCCCCGAGCCTGAGCGATCTGTCTGCGAGACACAGGCAAATACCAGCCTGAAATCACCTGTTCCTTAGCTGAATGAGCTGAGATCAGTAGAAAACAGGGATGATTACATCAGCTCTCCAAGATGGCGGCTGCTGTCCTCCTCCGTGGTCCGACCGGTGTCGAGAATCGAACTGGACCGCTTCTCTCCTCTGTCTCAAAGCCGGAACTCAGCACTAAGCACGGCCATTGCACCACTGGCAGGAGCCCCCAGAATCCGCATCACTGCACTCCCACTCTGGCACCTCGCCGCTTCCCAGCGCGTGCTGCAGACTCCAGCTGCGGGGCAATCCGCCGATCAGGCAATGAGACCCTCAATACCATCAATTTTTAAGCCCTGTCCTCAATTACCCTGATAGTTCCCAGAAAGGCATTCATTCATTCATTCATTCATTCATTCATCAAACATTGTTTGAGTACCTATTGAGTTCAATGACCTGAAAAAATCATTGGAAGTAAAATAGACACACAGATACTTTCTGTAGTTTAGGGCTATACGAATGAATAAACAAAGATTTCACTGTAGACTAAGACAAAGTTATAGCAGAGATCTATGGGATTAAAGGATCAGGGATGCCTTCTTGCCATCTCATGGATGAACAGGAGTTACCCAAAGTGAAGAGAGCAGTGGAGGAGTCAGAGAAATGTGCTAATGCCATCAGGAGGCAGGAGGCTCAGAATGTTGGTGGCATAGAAAGTCAGAACTGGTGACTGAAGGAGGATTTGAGGGTTAGAGTGGCTGACCATGGCAGGGAGGTCATGGAAGCCGTCTTGGGTTGTCAACAGCTAGCCATTCCAGGTGCTCATGAAATGCTTGTTAAATAACTGACCTAATGATAATAATAATAATAATAATAATAATAATAACAACAACAACAACAACAACTGTGTATTTGCATAGTTTTTAAGGGTCTGAATTATTCCTATCTTGGGAAAATAAAAAAAATTTAGATGGCAATTTTACTTCCCATTATTACAAAAAGGAATATTTTTCTTTGGGAAGTTATTCTCATTTTCATATATTTAAAAGTAATTTTAGAGCTATCATTCAGTGTTAAATATAGTAAGTAAAGTATTTATGATGCAACTAACTAGAAAAATAGGCATCTTACACACATCTTCTTTCAGAAGAAGTATTTCTAATATTCAGAAAGTTTTACTGTGCATCCAAAGGGAAAGATCAATTTTTTCCACATAGTGTCACCAAATGAATGTCCCAAAGGCAGACTAGAACTAACTCTTTCTTTCGTTTGCCCTGCCAAATTTCCAACATATACACTACCACACTTCCAGAGGATGGGAACACCTGAAGACCCACTGACTAATTTACAGACATCTACCAACACAAAGTGATTCTCTTAATTTTCCTCTCATTGGTTACAGGTTATTTCTCCATGGTTATTACTATCTCCATCCTTTCCTTCCAATCTACCTAGCACAAAACTTAAGCATGTCCTGCTTAGAATATAACTGCCTTTATTTTCCCAAAGTGATAGCAGACCTCCAATTTATTTTAATTATGAGTGGAAGCCCTAATATTTTCTAAAAACTGTCAAATTAAGTTCAGAATCCTGAAATACAACAGCAAACATAACACTATTATGGTTTTATCTAGAATGTCCCCCAAAAGTTTATATGTTGAAGGCTTGGTCCCTAGTGTAGCACCCAGAGGCAGAGCTTTAGAGACATGATTGGATCATGAAGGCTCTGACCTTGTCAGTGGATAAATACATTGACATCTGAACAGACTGCTGGGAGGTGATGAAAACTGTAGGCAGATGAGGCATGATTGGAGGACATCAGTCACTGGGGCATATCCTTGATGACTATCTTGTCCTTGTCCCCATCTTTGCTTATTCTCCCTGCCTGCTGGCTACCATGAGCTTTGCATCTTTCTTCTGCCATGCCCCTCTGCCATGATGTT
This sequence comes from Spermophilus citellus, assembly GCF_964194105.1. Classification (NCBI taxonomy): domain Eukaryota; kingdom Metazoa; phylum Chordata; class Mammalia; order Rodentia; family Sciuridae; genus Spermophilus; species Spermophilus citellus. The sequence goes on along the minus strand of NC_138191.1, from coordinate 53,797,546 downwards.
TTTGCCTCACCTCAGGTCACAAGCAATGGAGCTTGCTGACCATGTGTTAAAATGCTTGAAACTGTGAGCCAAAATGAACTTTTCCTACTTGTTATATAGAATATTTTGGAAACAGTGATGAAAAGCTAACACAAATACTATATCTCAAAAGTCAGATGGAGCTGGATTCAAATTCTGATTGTTCTTCTTATTGTGATAAGTTACAACTACTGTGTGCCTCTCTTTTTTAAATTGTATAAGTGAGATTTATATTTCATACAGTTATTATGAGGACCAAGGCAGATTAAATATATGTAAAGTCTGGCAAAGTATAAATTAATAAATGTTCAATAAATATTAACCCAGCCTCATAAATATTTGCAAGAAATAAATTTTCTAATATTCCTGTCTAACAAAGAAAAAATTTAAAAAATATTCTATTTTGCTTAAACAATGATTCTATTTGTTTAAGTCAATTTAATTACATATGTATATCCAGCACAGTTCCCAGCTAATGGTAGGGGATATAAATATTGGATGAAAAAATTAATGTAGCTATAGTCTGATTTATCTTCCATTTACCGCCCCTATTGTAACCAATGTTTGTTTTAAACTCACAATACAAACTTCTTAACTTGTCTTTACCTTCTCCTCTTATTTTGTTCTATTTCTAACATTCTCTTCAGCTTTCTTCTTTCTGGCAAAAAATATATGTAATCTAACTTCCAAATCTCCATCAGATCTGATCTATCCCTTTCTAACCTCTCCATTTAAAAAAAGAAGGGATCTTGAGTATCATATTTATAATATACTCTTATTCCTACCTAGTTTCTCACACACAGTAGGAATTCAAATTTGTTGAACTGACTTGAATAACCTTGCCCACTAATTAAAATTGTTTCTACAGAGCAGTAGAGAAATATAACATATCCATTAAATTTTTATGATTTAGTAATTTGGTTACTTTGATTTTTGCTAGGGAATGTAAAATGAAGATTTAAAAATCAAACAAAGAATTAAGATTCTCAATGTTCATCCAAACACGTCTTCTGAATCTTATTTCTCACTGAAAATAAAGCTTCATACCAGCCTAATTATCATGTATTTATTGTGTGTGAAAACATCCTCAAGGATTTTCCTTTTTTTTCCAGTCAGTTCATAATTGTTTGTACTAATAGCTACTACATATTTTATTAATTCAGAATGAACTTAAATAGAATATCATTACTGCATTCAAAAAATAATAACTGAACACTGGTGATAGAAGGCAAGCATAAGAGAGGAAAGGAGAGTAAGAAACTAGACAAAAGGAGGGGCAGGGCCTAGCAAGAAAGAAAAAGGAACAAAAAGAATTGAATAAAAGGAAAAGGAACTGATGAAGGGTTACATGTGAAACAAAGGTAAGAGTGAGAAAGCTAAGAAGAGCATAGAAAAAATAAAGAAGAGAAAAACAAAAAGAGAAAACTAAAGAACAGAGAGAAATAAAAATTGTAGATGAATGAGGTATTTATTTTACACTTAGTATATAAAATTCTAGCATTAGGAAATTAAAATATGATATAAGGTGAAGCAACTCAGTCTTTCCAAGACAGAATTTTAAAATATTTTCCCCATTTCCTATCCAGAAATTCTTGTACAATTCCAAAGCACTTAAAAGATTTTGATTTAGATTACAACAATCTATTTGGGTTCAGTGCAAAGGTGACATTACATATGCATTACATGTTCAAGTTAATAATAGTGAATACTCCTTAGCATTTGCCATTCAATTCCAAGCCAGAGAATAAATTTTAAATTTATTGCATTATACAAAGTTATCTGTCCAATTTTCAGTTTTTATATTTTATGTACAAAGAGGTATACTAGTTCTATTCATTATTCACTTATACTTCACAATAATTTTTATTCTAATAATAAGATATTTTGCTAAATATAAATATTTATACTTTATTTTGATCTATATGGCTGTTTATAAGTAGATTTCTCTTATTTTTTGTATCTTATCTACTTCAGATTTATTATATAGTTTTCTCCTTCTTATAGACTGAAAATACTCTGAAATCAATAGTAATTTTAATATATAATATCCATCTTTAAGCAGTGCTCAATGGCTTACCCATTTAACAAATGCTTATTAAATGAATTAAATCATTGGGATGTTACAACTTAAGCATACTTTGATTAATTTCTAAATGAATTAACCTTCTCACATGTTTGACACATTTATATCTGCTTCTTCTGTTCTAATCCAACTCCTACCAGCAAGCTAATCTTCCTTAAATATTTATTTTTTAATCCAAAACATCAAGAGAACCTATATTTTTCCTATATTTGTTCCAAAACATCAAGAGAACCTATATTTTCCAAAGCTCTAAAGCTAAATGTCTGGACTTCATATAGTCATAGAAAATTTTAATGTTCTCCAACACCTTCATCCAAATGAGATTGAAATTCTTTACTTTTAGTTTCAACTACACATCACCTCACCATCATAAACTTGCTGTAGGAGTTATCTATACAGTTTGTGGGTAAGAATACCTTTACACCTATTATTTCTTTGCATAGGTATTTAACATATATCAACAAAATGTTTTCATTTCCACTTGAATACATTTCTATGTATTCTGCAGCTATGAGATAATGCTGCAGACAGGTTGTTAGACCATTGTACTTACTGGCCATGAAAATGAAGAATATTGGAACAATTCAGTTGCAAGCTCAGAGCACATAGAACCAGTGATGGAAGACAGAAACTGTGGCAGTCAAGGCTGTCTTCACTACAGAAATGGTAAATTCTATCTCTATTCAACAGTTTACAACTCCCAAGTGGGCAGGGACATCAGAAAGAAGTAGTTTCTGATGAAGTGGTACTGGGAACTCATCAGAAGGCCAAAGCCAAATGAACCTACAGCACACCAGCAGGAGAGTCCATCTGACCCACAGATAATAAATAAAGCATGCACATTGTTTGAGCAATAAAGCATGCACATTGTTCTAAACCAATGGGTTGAAGGTAGTTTGTTATGAAATTGTTAATTAATAGGAAAATCATATCTAAAAGTATACTATTATCATAAAAAACCTATACTATTATAAGAAAAAATATTTGGCACTATCTCTAGGATTAAGCAGTGGCCAGAGGTTAATAATTGTTACAAAATCTAAAACTACAGCAAGTAAGATAGAATAAGGCAGTAAATCTTCCCTTCTCTGTAGATTGGAATTAAAGCAGTGAGAGAAGAGCTGGTCAGAGAAGTGGGTAACAGAATGCATTAAGGCATGGTACTGGACAGTCAGAAATTTGCAGCAACTTAGAATTTCTGGTTACTGGAACAAAAAACAGTACAGAAAACATTCCTTAATCTTGAGCCCCAACCAGGGTGGGTTTGGGGTAGGAGTAACAAAAGGATAAAGAGGATAAAAGGATAAAATAATGTTGACAAGTTTAGTTTAGAAACATCTCCTAGAAAAGAAAGTCAGACTGAGTTAAGCCAGGGCAGGAAATACAAAGCCACTTGCTAAGTGAGACACATACAACTTATCCCAAATTACTGACAGAAAAATGTGTCATTTTATAGAGACCATGCTTTAGCCCTCTTTCCTAGAAAGACATAAATCTATAACTTCATCTCACCTACAGACAGCAGCAAATACTATTTTAAGGACACTTTTGAAATGGACTGAGGAACTTATGTAGTAGGAACATTGTTCACTGATAGTCCCCACTCCCCATGTCACTGGCAAGCAATCAAATGGAGTGGAAGACAAAGTATACACTTTCAGGGAGTGGGTCATCTGGGGAGCAGCAAGTGCCCCAGTTGCCTTCCACATATGCTTATTCCCTGGGTATAGTTCACAGCTACCTGTAAACCAGTGGCCAGAAGAAGTTGTGCATGCTGCAGAAGAAGCCCACAGATACACACACCCCAGTAATTAGTTACCACCAAGTGGGCCTAGCAGTGACCCTCCAAAGCATGCACCCCAGCTGGAGGACATCAACCTGCAACTTTACCATAGGATGGCCAGCACCAGTGCCATGGGCCACTATGCCACTGTTGTAGACCACTACAACCAACATACCCCAATCTACATAGGTTAGCTCACACCTGTTTTGAAATCTTTGGGTGTACAAAGCATGTCTGCATGCGGGCACTCAAAACTGCAGTCCCAACAAGGGAGACACCAGTCCACTAGGCTACAGACAAACATGAAATGTTTCCTTTACCCTCCAGAAAGCTATTAGATATCTGGACACACCAAAGAACAAAGACAATCTTTTAGGTTTGGGTCAGGGGTGGATTAAACAAGGTCTGCAGGCATAAATACCATGACATGGGTTCTGTGCAGTTTTTGAAGCCAAAAACTAAACTAGATGGGGAGGTGGAGTGAATCTTGATATACAGCTTCCCAACATAGCAGGGGACAACTATGGTTGCTACTTCCATATCCAGAAACCTGGAGGCCAAGTAGAGGAAGTGTAGGTTTTTTCTAAGCATCTAAGTGCAGAGAACAAGTTGGAATTCAAGTGTGAACATTCCAGAAGAAATCTCTCCATCTTGAATAGCTCAGCAAGGAATAATGTAAGGTCAGTGTTTTGTTTCACTATTATCTTCTATGTTGATTTGACAGAATTAACCCCATTATTTGGTATTGCATTCCTTAATCCAAATGTATGTAATATTTTAATGTATGAATTGGATTTAGTCTATCTGTATTTTTCTCTTCTTGTTCATTTGTGTACTCTCTCTTCTTTTGTTTCTCTTCATCTTCTTGCACTATTTGCTTCTGTCCCTCCCATTTCCACTTATCCTTTATTTTTTCTCTTTATCACTTACATGCAGAATATAGTTTAACAGTAATTTTACATGTTCAATACCTAATTTCTCAGTATATACTAGAGCATTACTCTTCTTTTTTTCCTTTTTGATTAGTGGAGTTGTGAAGAATATTTTCTATAAGTTTTTAAAGGGTTTTAGTATGTAGATTTGCTATGAAGTGGTTGTAGTTACTGGGAATTATTTTCTCTCAAAATGATGCTAGTAACTGAACAAAGCATCGTGATTACCTTGAGTGGGAGTTTTAACAAATATACCTATGGAAAAGGGCACATAATAAAGAAAAGAAGCTCATTAAAAAGTCCCTTTTACAATAGTGGAAGAGATATTCACCCAAACATATATGCAAATATTAACAAAGAAATACAGGAAACATAATAAAACAAGGTAATAAGATGCCCCTAAAGTTTATATCACTCTAACAAATGATCCCATAGACATCAAAGTAACCAAAATTCCATATAAAGAATTTAAAATGTTGATTGTTAAAATGACCAATGACCAAAAAGAAGATCTAAGAAATGAAACTAAGGGAGAAAATACAGGATAAAAAAGAATATTTCAATAAAGAGATACAGATGCAGAGAAATAAATTCTAGAAGTGAAAAAATAAGTTAATCAAATGAAAACCTGCTGAAAATCACACTAATAGAATAGATCAAGTAGAAGACATAATTTCAGGACTTGAAAGCAAAGTATATGAATATGAACACTCAGGCAGCAATAAAATAAATAGCAAACTATGATCAGAATACTCAGGAACTCCTAGACAACATTAATATAACATAAATCTCTTTGTTACTGCAGAAGGACAAAAGATAACAGGACAATAGCACTGATGAACTATTTAGTGAAATAATAGAGTGAAATAAAATCATAAAATTTTGCAAACCTGAGGAATAAGATGTAAATTCAGATATTGGAGGCATTTAGAACCCCAAATATACAAAACCAGACAAAACGCCAAAAATCCAGAATAATGAATTTTAAAAGCTGCAAGAGAGAAATGCCAGGTCATTTATAAAATCAAATCCATCAGAATAGTAGTGAATTTCTCACAAGAAACCCTAAAATCCAGGAGAGCTTGTAAATATGTACTTAAAGAATTAAAAAAAAAAAGATACACCAGCCATAATTGCTGTATCTTGTAAAAATATCCTTCAACCTTGAAGAATAAAAAAGTTTTCAAGGTAAGCATAAACCAAAGAAATTCATGACCACTAAATCAGCATTTCCAAGGGTACATAAATAAATCCTATGAGAGAAGAAGAAAGAAATAACAAAGAGCAATCGTTAGAAAAGTAGATAAGCAAATACGAATTAAAGTCAAGTCAAATACTAGAAATAAAAACAAAATGTCATGAAGCAATACATTTCTCTCTATAATAATAATGCTAAATGTAAGTAGCCTCAATTCTCCAATTAAAAGATACAGACTGGCAAATCAGATTAAAAAACAAGATCCGACTGTACGTTGCCTAAAAGAAACAAAGACATCCATAGGCTGAAAGACAAAGAAAGTCACTACATATTAGGAAAGGGATCAATCCAACAAGAAGACATAATGATTCTAAATATTTATGCCTTGAATGTCAGCACACCTAATTTCACATGTCAATTACTATTTGATATAAAGGCTCAGAAAGGCCCAAATACAAAAATAGTGAATTATTTCAAATACCTCTAATCTGTAATAGAAAAGTCATTCAGATAAAATCATCAAAGACTCTACAGAGATAAAACACAGTACAGATCAAGTGGACTTAGCTGATATCTACAGAATATTTCATAAAAGAGCAGCTGAATTAAAATTATTTTTCAGCTGCCTATGAAACTTGCTCTAATACAGATTAAAGTTTAGCCACAAGGAGAGTCTTAGCAAACACAAAAAGACGAAATAATTCCTTGCATCATCATACCACTTTGGAATAAAAATCAAAAATATTTAGAAAAACTATAGAAACTACAAAAACACATGGAGATTGAATACATACTTCTGAATGTATCATCAAAGAAATAAGGGAAGGAATCTAAAAATTTTTATAATTAAAGAATGCATATACAACCTATAAAACATAGGATACAATGAAGGCAGAGCCATGAAGAACTACATAAAAAAATCAGAAAACTGTCAAGTAACAGAAAGATGCATGTCAATGTCTTATAAAAATCTGAATAAAAACAGTGTTAAACATAGTGGAAGAAAAGGTATCCATAAAGATCAGAGCTGAAATTAATGAGAGAATACAGATATACAAATGATCAATGAGGCAGAATTGGTTCTTTGAAAAGAACAAGACTGACAAACCCTTAGCCAAACAATCTAAAAGAGAGGATAGATGAAAATTGATTAACTTAGAGATAAAAAGAGAGATATCATAACAGACACAACTGAAATCCATAGGGTAATTTGGGATTATTTAAAAAATCTACATTACAATAAATTGGAAAGTATAGGGAAAATATGAAGTAGGTATTACATCAAAAATATCAGTAATACATTCACAAATCAACAAACAAAATATACTATATAAGTAGAATCAAGGACAAAACCCACATGAAAATTTCATTAAAAACAGAAAAACCCTTTGACAAAATCGAACACAACTTCAAGATAAAAACCCGGAAAAAACTAGGGATAGAAGGAACTTTCTTCAACTTAATAAAGTTTACTGAACCCAAAGTCAACATCATATTGAACAGGGAAAAACTGAAAATATTTTCTCTAAATCAGGAACAAGACAAGGATTTCCACTTTCACCACTCCTATTCAATACAGGGCTTGAAGTTTAAGCCAGAGCCATTAGGCAAATAAAACAAAAGATTTATAAATAGAAAAGGAAGAAGTCAAACTATTTATACTTGCAGATGATATAAGACTCTATTTAGAAAACCCTAAATTCTCTGCCAGAAAATTTCTGGATCAGATAAAACCAAAAATTCAACTAAGTAGCAGGATACAATATCAACATACGAAAATCAATAGTCTGTCTATATAAAATGACCCAATGGGAAAGAAATCAGGAAAACAGTTCCATTCACAAAATCCTAAAAAAAAGGAAAGAAAAGAAATAAATCTAACTACAGAGGTGAAAGACCTCAACTAGTGAAATTACAGAACACTGGGAAACAAAAGTGAGGAACACACTGGTAGATGAAATATCTCCCATATTCATGGATATAAAGAATTCATATTATTAAAGTGACCATATTTCCAACAGCAATCTACAGATTGAATGCAATCCCCATCAAAATACCAATGGCATTCTTCACAAAACTAGAAAAGAAGTCCTAGTATTCATATGGAAAAACAAGAACAGAATAGACAAAACTATTCTGAGAAAAAAAAAGTCATTCTGTAGGCATCACAATATCTGATTTCAAATTATACTATAGAGATATAGCATGAAAAACAGCATGGTATTGGCATGAAATCAGACATGTTAACAAATGGAATAGAAGACTCAAGACAAATCCACATAGATACACTCATCTGACTCTTTTTTTAAAATAATTGTAAAGATTCAGAGTGTAGCCAATATTTTTTAAATTTTTTTAAATTTTAATTTGTTACGTATGACAGCAGAATGCATTACAATTCATATTACACATATATAGCACAATTTTTCATATCTCTGATTGTACAAAAGTAGAGTCACACCATTTGTGTCTTCATACATGTATTTAGGGTAATGATTTTGAACTCATTCCACCATGTTTCCTACCCTCATCCCCCCTTCCTCCCTTTTGCTCTATCTACATCTAGGCTAATCCTCCCATGTTCCCCTCTCCAAACCCCATTATGAATCAGCATCCTTATATCAGAGAAAACATTTGGCATTTGTTTTTTTTGGGGGGATTGGCTAACTTCCCTTACCATTATATTCTCCAACTCAATCCAGTCACCTGCAAATGTCATGATTTTTTTTCTCTTTTAATGCTGAATAGTATTCCATTGTGTGTATATACCACATTTTCTTTATCCATTCATCTACTAAAGGTCATTTAGGTTGGTACCACAGTTTAACTATTGTGATTTGTGATTCTGTAAACACTGATGTGGCTGTGTCCCTGTAGTATGCTGGTTTTAAGTTTTGACAAAGGTGCCAATATCTCACGTTAGAGAAAAGATAGTTACTATAACAAATGGTGTTGGAAAACTGGATATCCGTAGGTTGAAGAATGAGACTAGATCTATCTCTCATCTACACAAAACTCAACTCAAAATAGATCAAAAACCTAAGATAAGAACTAGAAATGAGATTAAAAACTTTTCAGTAACTGTAAGAAAGAACAAGGAATCAGACACAGTGGCGCACACCTGAAATCCCAGCAGCTCTGGAGACTGAGGCAGCAGTGAGCTTAACGCCAGTCTCAAAAATTTATCGAGGTCCTAAAGTAACTCAACAAGACCCTGTCTCTAAATAAAATATAAAACATGGCTGGGGATGTGGCTCATTAATTAAGCATCACTGAGTTCAATCCCTAGTATAATAAAGAAAAAGAAAAAGAAATACCATGGAAAACACTCTAACATATCAGCACAGCAATGGTATCCTGGACAGCACCGCTATAGCTCAGAAAATAAAACCAAGAATCAATAAATGGGATGGCATCAAATTAAAAAGCTTTTTCTGCACAGCAAAACAATTAATTAAATGAAGAGATAACATACAAAATGTAAAAAAAATATTTGCTAGCTTTTCTTCCAACACAGAAGTAATATCCAGAATATACAAAGAACATCAAAAAAGTAACCCAGTAATAAGTGGGCAAATAAATTTCATAGACATTTTTCAAAACAAGAAGTACAAATAGCCAATAATTACATGAAAGAATGTTCAACATCCTTAGCAATTGAGGAAATGCACATCAAAACTGCACTGAGATTTCGTCTCACTCTGATATAGAATGGCAATCATCAAGAATACAAATAAGAATAAATGCCAGCATTCGTTTTTATAGAGAAAAATGAACTCTTATACACAGATAGTGGGATTGGAAATTAGAAAATTAATATAGCCACTATGGAAATCAGTATAGAGATTCATCAAAAGACTGAGAATGGGATACCATATGACTGAACTATACCACCCCTTAGTATTTATCCAAAATAATTAGTCTGTATATTATAGAGATACATGCATATCCAAGTTTATAGCAGCATAATTGACAATAAACAAGTTATGGAACCATCCTATGTATCTGTCAACAGATGAAGGTATAAGGAAAATGTGGGATTTATACACAGTGGAGTTTTATTCAGCCATAAAGTAAACGAAATTATGTAACTTACAGAAAAATGGATTGAACTGGAGAGTATCATCTTAAAAAAAAAAAGACCCATACTCAAGTGACTCAAGGTCATATGTTTTCTATAATCTGTAGAAGCAAGAGATTAAAAAATATATAAAAAGTATTTCATGAAAACACAAGAGAAGCCAGTAGGGTAGAGAAAGGGGATCAGGAGAGTGAGGAGAGAAGGAAAATGCGAGTTACTGGAGAATTACATTGAACAAATTATATTATTTGCATTTAAAATTTGTGACAATAGAAGGCAACATTCTGAACAATTATTATGCACTGCTAAAAAAAGTTTTTAAAAGATGACAAATAAGCTGTTAGTAGGGACTAGTTAAAGTGATGCAATGATGATGGACACTAGAAAAAATGTTGATACATGTGTATATCAGTAAACATGGGGCAATTTCCTATGGAAATTCAACACCAGATAATATACCTAATAGATTTATGGACCTCATCAAGATAATTTTTTAGGCATTTTATTTTTTAGGCATTATATTATTACTGCATATTATAAGGTATGAAAATTTAAAAAAAATAAAGTATTTATTTATATGCAAGCAGATGTGCAAATTTTAGAGGGAACATAGAGAAGCCTGAGTTGGAAAAGTGTTTCTGAGTTGGAAAATAATATTTCAGATAATTTAGAATCTCCCTAATTTCCCAACTGGTAGAAGATTTTTCAATGTAAAATGAAGCTTTAAGACTAAGATCAAATCAAAGATATTGACATAAGAACTTTTGCTAAGATTCTGGAAAAAAATTCATGTTATATACAGCAGAAAAAAGACTGGAGTGGTATTGCTGGAAATCTTAATGGAGTGGTTAAGTGTATACAGAAAAACATTTCATGAAAACAAATGCAGTATAGCTGTTAAAGAAGAACAAGGCGTACTATAATCAGAACTGGGGAAAGCCCATAAGGTTTTACAGATACAGAAAGTTTCCTTGGTTAAGAGTCACAACCTGTAACAAAAGAGACTTAAATTTCTCCAAGTACAAAATGGCCTTTCGACCTCCAATTTTCTATAGGCAAGCAAAAATCTAAGAAAACTACACAGCTGCCAAATGATTTCTTTCTTCAGAAGTAACCAAGGCAAGCAATGGACTTTCTTAGTCATCACAGCTACCCAAGTCAAGAATCCTTTGGAAAAGTGGGCTGAGAAGTTAGGGAACAGAGGCAGGAATTACTTAAGAAAGACTCATTCATTACTCTTGCCCTTGAGGAACTTGGTAACATTTTCCACCATGGTTGCAGAATTATCAGGAATCAATGATGACTAGTTATCTCCTGTTTTCCCCTGTTGTAGAGTTGCACCTGAGGATCTATGTCAGAACTTCAGGTAGTTTATGAGACACTGGCATTAACATGATGCTAGACCTAGATTAAACTTTTTGGCGACTGCATTGGGAGTGAGCATACTTTACTTTTGTGAGAGAAAAGTATAAATGGGTCCAGGAGTGGTCTTTAATAGGTTTGTGACAAAATGTGTCCATTTCTTTACCCTGTGTCCATACCTTTGTCATATGACTTTGCATCTGATGTTGTTGACTGTTTTGGCCATGAGAATGTGGCAGAAATGATGGTGTGCCAGTTCGGAACCTAGGCCTCAAGAGACCCTAAATGTTTCTGCAACCCCTCTTGAAGCACTCCCATTTGTATATGAACAATTCCAAACTAGCCTGATGAAAAATGAAAGATGAAAGGAAAGATAAGGTAGCTGTTAAAGTCAAAACTACCCCCAGACCATCATATAGGCAGCCAGTCCCAAAGATGTAAGAGTTTAACCAAAAGAAAGCAGAACAATCTACAATCTCAGCTCTCACAAGATGAATAAGTAAACTCATGAGTAATAATAGATGTTCACTTATTGTTTAAGCCAATGAGTTTTAGAATTGATTGTTATGTAGCAGCAGCTATCTGATACATGAAATGATCCTCAATAAATATCAAGTTCAGATTAAATAATAACTAGATTTTAACAAGGTCTAGAATTTATTTAAATAGTCTTCTTCTTAAATAGGGCCAAAATAGGATCATCATTTTAAGGTTTTCAATGAATTTTTTTCCTGCTAATACAACAAGGAAATGATATTTTGCATATTTAAAAGAAAAACCACTATCACGATAGAAGAGTGCTGATTTTAACTTAAATATTTTGTGAATAAGTTTACAGTGGTTCAATTTAGTAAGAAAAAGAGCAATCCATTTCTTAGAATTTTGGAAAAATGATAATTATTCTCTTAAATGTAATCTTAAATATAATCTTCCTAATAATGGAACTCTCCTAATAAAGGAATTCTCTTTAAAGTTAAATAGCTCTAGATTTTTAAATTCCAGGAGTCATATTATCTACAATTTTCTAAAAGTTGTGTGCCTGTGTATATATATTCAATACAATAATAAAACATTTCCTAATCATGATGTTATAGGTCTAAGACTCAGAATATATGGACTTTTGTCTTGAATATGCTTAGATAAAAATTTATTTCAGTGTTAGATGATCCTAAATACTCTTTATACAAGCATTGTCAGACATCACTATGCAGGCAAGAATTTCACACAAATCACTGATTGACAGCAAAAGAAATTCACTCATCCTTCTTATTGTCATTTTGGAAGATACATTAAGATCTGTGATGATAATGTAAAGTATTTTAAAGTATTCTTTTAAAGTATTCTTTCACATTTCAAACCTAGTCATTTACTTCGTAATTCAAATAGTTGAACAGTTATTGTCAATGTGAAAATTGGAATAATTCAATTACAAAAGCTAAATTTCTGCTACAAGAAGAATAAATGCCCCCAAATTTTTAAAAATAAGTTAAAAACTGCTTTTTATGCATTGAGGACTTCCAAAATCACAAATAGTTATTTCAAAGTATATCTTTTCCTAATAAGGAAAAACTACATCACTCTACCACATAAGAAAGGTTAAATTATAGCTCTTTTAAAAATAGCCAAATAAATTCCATGAAATACAATTTTAAAGTACAATAAATATTTGTCATATTCTAGCAATAAAAGAGATGTGAATGAAATGACATTTATAATATTAAAAATTACATAATCACATAATCCCCTCAAAGTAAAAATGAAAAATAAAGAGTATTACATTTTAAAAGTGAAAACTCAATTCAGTTTTTCATATGATATTACAAAAAGAAAAGCATTTACTAAGGTATAACTTATTAAAGGGCTTTCTATAGCTATTCATCTTTCTATTGACAGAATGTCCCAGATTCTTACAAACTACTTAGAAATTACTAATCATACTTTGATTTCCACTCAGTAGCAGTATTCTTCGGGAAGAAAAAGGATTTTTTGGAAGGAAAGAAGTACTATCTGGTATAATAATTTTCATTCCAAAAGAATACAAGAGCTAGATACAATTATACAAATTTTTCTAAAGCAACAGAAAAGCCATTTTCGACAAAGTTGTAATGGGATTTTTTTTTTTACTTTGAAAAGACGATTTTTAACATTTTTGAAGCACAGAATAATCTCTACTGTATATTTGAGTTATAAAAGGCTTTTTAACATATTCAGGGAAACATTTGTCTTTAAGTAATGTTCATTTTAAATAATTATGAGACCATTTGTGAGCATTAAATCATTCCATTTTTAAATTAAATTTATTTTCTTTTGTCTAAACATTTTCCAAGCACCCAATATCTCAAAACTAGCTCTCACAATATTTGGTGGAAAATATCTTAAAGTCAAAAATTAAGTTGATTTAGAAATATTACATGATTATTAAATTGTTCATAATGTTTCAAAATTGAGCATATAATCTATTTATTCCTTATGTGGCAAGAGCTTAAAATATGCGAAAGTTATTTCTGTCCATCTATTGTAAAAGACACTGTGGCTAAGGAAATAAACCACAAAACAGAAGATATTAGATGGAAGTCATATATTATCCTCCTTCTACTTTGTAGCTCCAGTTTGGGCAAAAGTAAAACTTGTTAGGACACTGGAAAAATATGTAAACAAATTAATGATAAAGATAATTTTGGCTATTGACAAATGTTGAGAAATAAATGAATAAGCAAAAATCATGGTGATTGATTTCTTACAGGTTTGGGGACCCTTTGAGTAGCTAGGTGGTCAGGACTTTCCATGGGAGGCAATATTTAAACTGAGCCTGAGGGTTATTCAGAAGCCATCAGCTGAAAGATCAGGGATGAAGAGCATTTCAATAGGCAGCAGTGCAAATGCAAAGACCAATGTCACTGAAATTTCAGTGTTGTATTTCTACAAGCTGCTGAGTTCAGAGATTACATGTCCTAATTGTTTAATATGAAGAGTATCTCCAATGTGACTTTACATCCCAACACTGGATTAATAAAATCTTTATTTAATGAAAACACAAACTTTATCACTAAATAGAACTTTGAAATATGAATATACCAATTTTAATAGCTATTAGGAAAGGATAACATGATTTCAGTTATATAAAGAATAAAATGGCCAATGTAACTCCATATCATGTACAAACATAAAAATGGGAAGATATATTCCACGAATGTATAATATGTCAAAATACATTCTACTTTCATGTATAACTAAAAAGAACAAATAAAAAAAATAAAAATATTTTTTAAAATTTACATGCATTTTTTATTAGTACCAAAATTTTGCAAATTAGGATCTAAAAAAAAAAAAAAAGAAAGCAAAACACTTTGTACATGTAAATGAGGAAACATAGCCTGGAATACAAAGATAATTATAGTGTCTAACACTTTACATGAGAACAAACTGTCCTGAGTATCTAGAAAACCCATGTTTGCAAGGATGCTACTTGATATTGGCTATGTATAGGCACGTCAGATAATCTAACAATCATTATACTCTTTTTTTCAAACATATAGGAGATGCCATAAAATATGAATTTGATATCCAAAAATCTCAATAGAAAAAAAATATATTTGCTGCACAAATCTCATCCAAATACTCTATTTCTTACATTCAATAGTACGTTAATGTTTCTTAAATGATTTTATAATACATAAAATACTATGTATCTTTGGTTGTTTCATTGAACTCTATAACTAAAATGTAGCTTTCTAGTGCCTTCATTATCTTTAATAAAAACCACTCTTACAGGCTTTATTTTTCAAATATTTGAATAAAATTAAGTTTATTACAACAGGAAAGGCAGCAGAATACAATTTATGGCAGTATATAAAAAAGTGGATGTGTAAATGATGTGATTCTGCAATTTGTATACAGGGTAAAAATGGGAGTTCATAACCCGCTTGAATCAAATGTATGAAATATGATATGTCAAATGTTTTGAACAACTAATAATAAAAAAGTTTTGTAATTAGATTTTTTGTAAGTTGTTTAACCTCTATGCTACTAGCTTTTGTAACAGTAAAATGGGAATGATAATAATATCTTATCTAACAGGACATTTAAGGATAATAAATGCAGAAGGCTTAGAACAGTTCCAGGCACAGAGCAAAGAAATATGGATTTATATATACAGTTATTGAAATATATACTAGATCCTACAATATGTATATATTTTGAATATATACATGCATATATATATATGTATATATATATATATATATATATCATGTAACTATTTGTAAAGATATAATGATGCAAACATACACACAAACACACATATAAAACAAAATGTTGTACCACCACTAGCTTGCCACCAAAGTTCATAAATTAGTGGTGATTTACACCACACCTGTTTCTAAACATTTTGAATATCACCACTGACTACTATTATTTTTTCAATATATTGCTGAATATGATTTTCTAATTTTATTTGAAATTTTATCAAATAGGTAAGTCAATTTTAATCTTCTTTTTGTGTTATCTTTGTCAGGTTGAATATCTAGATTGTTTAAAGTATAAAGTTTTTCATTTTTCCTATGTTATAGAAAATTTGATAATTAATTGATTATTAATTTTAATTGATGATTATTATTTAAGATTGGTAAAGTTCACCTATTAAATAACAAAACTTATCTGAAATTAGTTCTTTTAATTTTTTCTTTTACATTTTTTTAATTTACCTTTTTTTTTTCCTCCTTCTTAATTCTTCCATTGTTAC
This sequence comes from Spermophilus citellus, assembly GCF_964194105.1. Classification (NCBI taxonomy): domain Eukaryota; kingdom Metazoa; phylum Chordata; class Mammalia; order Rodentia; family Sciuridae; genus Spermophilus; species Spermophilus citellus. Next base: position 53,781,348 of record NC_138191.1, on the reverse strand, counting down.
ATGTCTGGTTATACTTCTAATTCACTGAACTCATATAATGTAGGCATGGGTCTGTTCTTAAAAATTTTGAGATTTCAAAATTTTATTGGTCTGGTATTCTATAAAGCTATACTTAATTTATCTGTATCTATGGATAGATCCCTTTATCAGTCCTAATGTTCTGAATAAATGCTTTAATCATTTATTTTTATCTATTTGTTTTGTTATATGTAAATAATTTACTTGCCTTTAGAAAGAACCAGTTCTTAGATTGAGTTATCATTATTTCTATTTTGGCTATCCTAATTTGCTGACATGTCCTCTTTTTTTTTTTTTACCTTACTATTACAGGTTCTCAAACACTCTTTTTAATTCTACTAGTTTTTACATTATAAATATTAGTGCAGTGTTAACTGGTGCATAAAAGTTTTCTTTACTTTTTCCCCTTTATAAAGGGGAAAAAGTATAATATACATATACTGCCTATTCATTTTCTATTTGTTCTCTTTGTGTTTTGCCTAAAGGCACAAATTAGTATATTTTTCCCCTGGTCAGATAAAGTTGCATACTTTGACTATGATGCAATGAATATGCACATGTTAACTTTGTTCATTTCCTTACTCCATAACTACTCATTCTTCATTATGATAATCTGGGGTTTTACATACAGATTATAATTCTTATGTTGCTATGGTTACTATATTATCTGTTCTTTTAAGAATTCATATGTTGCTTTTACTTATACAAAAAGATATTTTAAACCCCATTCTTCATTTCACAATATATTCCATTCAGTTAGAAAATAGTTTAAAGGTTTTTTTTCTAATAGGTTGTACAAATGATTTATTTTCTGAAATGTTAAATGTCCAAGATTATCTTTCTGTCACCACCATACATAATCATTTTGCCTCCATATAAAATTATCAAACCACAAGAGGCTTCCCTGAAAATTCTGTTGGCAAAATTTCTATGTTGTTTTCAGATACATGGTTGTGAAAATGTTTAAAGCCAACTAATTATTTTCTTCACTCTTGGTAATCTTTGTTTCTTTATCCTACATCTCAGGAGAACCTTTCTTCATTGTGGTAGTATAATAACTTGACTAGACAATAGAAAAATAAAAAGAACCATTTCAAGTTTATATTCAGCTAAAGAAAATATTATATTACATCTCTGACTATTGTTTTGGTTCCATTCATTTCAGTTTGTCTTTGGAACACAGTTATTTCTGCCTCCTGATCTATATTACCTTTATCTACTTTTCTTTAACTCAAAGTATTTACCACATCCTTACATATTAATTACTATTTTTGCGTGTCTATAATCTGTCTGCTTTCACAGGGTGTCAGCTCTCTGAGAGGAGGTACAATGTTTGCTTTGTTCATTACTCTATGTTCATACACCAGAATGATAGATAGCATAACTAGAATATAAATATTTTAAGTAAATTAGTTGAATTGAATATTAGGTCATCATTCTATCAATATTACTGAGTTTGTCTCACATAATTTTTTAAGTTTATCATTCTCATTTGTAGTTGGAGATGATCAAACTTCTCCTTCTCTTTACTATTCTTATTTTCCTTCAATCACAATTAAACTCATTACTGCCTCCAAGGTGGGGTTTATTGAATTGATTCTGGATTCTCAACAGGACCCTTATCTCTTTCATTGTTTTATCCCAATTTATATTCTCCACCTTTTCCACAGAAGTCATGCTTTTCATGAACTGTGTTGACATATAAAATTCCGTTTAGGTGTGGGCATGTCCATGTACTTATCGCAAAGGTTTTTTGTTTTTGTTTTTGTTTTTGTTTTTGTTTTCCCCCAGCTTGCAGCAGTGTATTAGAAACTAGCAGGTAGTGGATATAGGCTTTGCTCCAAGGGTTCACCTACTTTGCACAATCTGTGATTCTTTATTCTTGGGGCAATCATCCTAGGAATGTTCTATAAATTATTTTCCCCAGGTTTTCTCTCCAGGTCTTCTAGGATTTTCAAATCTACATGTAAAAGGAGGAAAGATGTGGTGACCTAGGACTCTCTTGTTTGACAGAGATGTTCAGAAGAGTACAGAGGAACAGATACTCGATTTCATCATTAGCAAAACTGTAAACTGTGCAGAAGTAGGTAAAGTATGGAAGCATCCACCTTCCTTGCTGTCAGGCAATCTTTGCTTTATGGTGTAAATCTAAGGCACAACAAAAATATGAAACCTGGTTACAACTGTCTTATGGGAACTCCTTTTGATGTGTACTTATTATGTATTTCATCAGGACTTCATTAAATTATCTGTTAAACTTAGTTGTCATTGTTGTTATAAGGTTTGACATTTTTTGGGTACCTTTTGAATACTCATAAAGGCTGGCAAAAGCTACAGATACAAGTTTTACTTAAAATAAGATTTCAGTTTTTGACAAATATTATATACCATGAATGAAATTATCAAAGAAACTACATAAGATGTAGATATTCTTTATCATGATTAAAGTACCAATAAATTAAATTTTTATTTACTTAATCTGCATTTTTTTTCTTCCCTGATTATTCATTACTTGCCACCTACCAGCTGGCAGTGAAAATTTAAAACAACTGATTTTTTTCATGCAGATTATTTAAAACATTAAAATATTTTTAAATTAATACAGCACAGGTTTTTAAATGTTATATATGTATATTTTTCACTTAACATACAGAAAAAATTATTTAGTCATTAAATTACTGAGCTTTTGCTTAGGAGCAGCTCTAAATCTGTTACAAATAGTGCCAAAGATTTTTCAAACACCGAAGCTCTAATTTCTCTTTTTTTTTGAACATCTATTGAATGTTCACCTACTAACATGCGATTTGGTGTTTAATTATGTGCAAATTCTTAGTTCAAAATATTCTTAGGAAGAAAGTGCCAGAAGGGACCTTACAGATTATCAAATTCAAATTACACATGAACAAACAGAATCACAGAGACTCCTACAAGATTGCAAAGCTGAACCCAGGTCTTCCCATTTCTTTTCCAATTTTATTTTTCTAACTAAACAAGGACAGAGATCATGTTACCTGTGTCCCAGGAACTCCTCCACAAATATAACTTTGGCAGAAGGGGAAAATGTTTTAATGTTTATATATGATGGCATGCACATCTTTTTCTGTTGCTGTCTTAGTTTGCCTGTATGGTTAAGCAGTAATTATATACCAAATTATAATTATCCGACAGATGAATATCACTATCCTCAAAGATTTTTCCCCTCAAAATAAGATCACTTTTTTTTTTATAATATTTTATTGTTGGTTGTTCAAAACATTACATAGTTCTTAATATACCATATTTCACAGATTGATTTAAGTGGGTTATGAACTCCCATTTTTACCCCGTATACAGATTGCTGTGTCACATCAGTTACATTTCCATTGATTTATAAATTGCCTTTCTAGTGACTGATGTATTCTGCTGTCTATCCCATTCTCCACTATCCCCCCTCCCCTCCCCTCCCCTCCCCTCCCCTTCTCTCTCTCCACCCCCTCTACTAAAAATCGTTTCTTCCACTTATATAATTTTTATCCTACTCCTCCTTTCCTCTTATATGTAATTGTGTATAACCCTGAGGCTCACCTTCCAATTCCATGCAATTTCCCTTAACTCTCCCTTTCCCTCCCGCCTATCATCCCTGTTTAATGTTAATCTTCTTCTCCAGCTCTTCCTCTCTACCCTGTCCTTGGTTACTCCCCTTATATCAAAGAAGACATTTGGCATTTGTTTTTTAAGGATTGGCTAGCTTCACTTAGCATAATCTGCTCTAATGCCATCCATTTCCCTCCAAATTCTATGATTTTGTCATTTCTTAATGCAGAGTAATACTCCATTGTGTATAGGTGCCACATTTTTTTAATCCATTCATCTATTGAAGGGCTTCTAGGTTGGTTCCACAATCTTGCTATCGTGAATTGTGCTGCTATGAACATCGATGTAGCAGTATCCCTGTAGCATGCTCTTGTTAGGTCTTTAGGGGATAGACCGAGGAGGGGAATAGCTGGGTCAAATGGTGGTTCCATTCCCAGCTTTCCAAGAAATCTCCACACTGCTTTCCAAATTGGCTGCACCATTTTGCAGTCCCACCAACAATGAACAAGTGTACCCATTTCCCCGCATCCTCGCCAGCACTTGTTGTTGTTGGACTTCTTAATGGCTGCCAATCTTACTGGAGTGAGATTATATCTTCGGGTGGTTTTGATTTGCATTTCTCTGACTGCTAGCGATGGTGAGCATTTTTTCATGTACTTGTTGATTGATTGTATGTCCTCCTCTGAGAAGTGTCTGTTCAGGTCCTTGGCCCATTTGTTGATTGGGTTATTTGTTATCTTATTATCTAATTTTTTGAGTTCTTTGTATACTCTGGATATTAGGGCTCTATCTGAAGTGTGTGGGGTAAAGATTTGTTCCCAGGATGTAGGCTCCCTGTTTATCTCTCTTATTGTTTCTTTTGTTGAGAAAAAACTTTTTAGTTTGAGTAAGTCCCATTTGTTGATTCTGGTTGTTAACTCTTGCGCTATGGGTGTCCTATTGAGGAATTTGGAGCCTGACCCCACAGTATGTAGATCATAGCCGACTTTCTCTTCTATCAGACGCCGTGTCTCTGATTTAATATCGAGCTCCTTAATCCATTTTGAGTTAACTTTTGTGCATGGCGAGAGAAAGGGATTCAGTTTCATTTTGATGCAAATGGATTTCCAGTTTTCCCAGCACCATTTGTTGAAGATGCTATCCTTCCTCCATTGCATGCTTTTAGCCCCTTTATCAAATATAAGATAGTTGTAGTTTTGTGGATTGGTTACTGTGTCTTCTATTCTGTACCATTGGTCCACTCGCCTGTTTTGGTACCAGTACCATGCTGTTTTTGCGACTATTGCTCTGTAGTATAGTTTGAAGTCTGGTATCGCTATACCACCTGATTCACACTTCCTGCTTAGCATTGTTTTTGCTATTCTGGGTCTTTTATTATTCCATATGAATTTCCTGATTGTTTTATCTATTTCTACAAGAAATGCTGTTGGGATTCTGATTGGGATAGCATTGAACTTATAGAGAACTTTTGGTAATATCGCCATTTTGATGATGTTAGTTCTGCCTATCCATGAACAGGGTATATTTTTCCATCTTCTGAGGTCTTCTTCTATGTCTCTTTTTAGGGTTCTGTAGTTTTCCTTGTATAGGTCTTTCACCTCTTTTGTTAGGTTGATTCCCAGGTATTTCATTTTTTGGGGGGATATTGTGAATGGAGTAGTTGTCCTCATTTCCGTTTCAGAGGATTTGTCGCTGATATACAGGAATGCATTTGATTTATGTGTGTTGATTTTATATCCTGCCACTTTGCTGAATTCATTTATTAACTCTAATAGTTTCTTTGTAGACCCTTTTGGGTCTGTTAGGTATAGAATCATATCATCTGCAAATAGTGATAATTTAAGTTCTTCTTTTCCTATTTTTATGCCTTTAATTTCTTTCGTCTGTCTAATTGCTCTGGCCAGTGTTTCGAGGACTATGTTGAACAGAAGTGGTGAGAGAGGGCATCCCTGTCTTGTACCAGATCTTAGAGGGAATGCCTTCAATTTTTCTCCATTCAGAATGATGCTGGCCTGTGGCTTATCATAGATTGCTTTAACAATGTTGAGGTATGATCCTGTTATCCCTAATTTTTCGAGAGTTTTGAACATAAAGGGATGCTGTACTTTGTCGAATGCTTTTTCTGCATCTATCGAGATGATCATATGGTTCTTATTTTTAAGTCTATTGATGTGGTGTATAACATTTATTGATTTTCGTATATTGAACCAGCCTTGCATCCCAGGGATGAATCCTACTTGATCATGGTGTATAATTTTTTTGATGCGATTTTGAATCCGATTCGCCAGAATTTTATTGAGGATTTTTGCATCTAGGTTCATTAGAGATATTGGTCTGTAGTTTTCTTTCCTTGAAGTGTCTCTGTCTGGTTTAGGTATCAGGGTGATGTTGGCCTCGTAGAATGTCTTTGGAAGTTCTCCCTCTTTTTCTATTTCCTGAAATAGCTTGAAAATTATTGGTGTTAGTTCCCCTTTAAAGGTTTTGTAAAACTCTGCTGTATACCCGTCCGGTCCTGGGCTTTTCTTAGTTGGTAGTCTTTTGATGGTTTCTTCTATTTCCTCTATTGTTATTGGTCGGTTTAGGCTGTCTATATCTTCCTGACTCAATCTGGGCAGATCATATGACTTAAGAAATTTATCGATACCTTCACTATCTTCTATTTTGTTGGAGTATAAGGATTCAAAGTAATTTCTGATTATCTTCTGTATTTCTGAAGTGTCTGTTGTGATATTGCCTTTTTCATCCCGTATGCTAGTAATTTGGGTTCTCTCTCTTCTTCTCTTCGTTAGCATGGCTAAGGGTCTGTCGATTTTATTTATTTTTTCAAAGAACCAGCTTTTGGTTTTGTCAATTTTTTCAATTGTTTCTTTTGTTTCGATTTCATTAATTTCAGCTCTGATTTTAATTATTTCTTGCCTTCTACTTCTTTTGCTGTTGTTTTGCTCTTCTTTTTCTAGGATTTTGAGATGATATATGAGATCGTTTATTTGTTGGTTTTTTCTTTTTTTCAGGAATGCGCTCCAAGCAATGAATTTTCCTCTTAAAACTGCTTTCAATGTGTCCCATAGATTCCGATATGTTGTGTCTGTGATTTCATTTAACTCTAAGAAGTTTTTAATTTCCTCTTTAATGTCTTCTATAACCCATTGATCATTCAGTAACCTATTGTTCATTCTCCAAGTGATGCATGATTTTTCCTTCCTTCTTTTATCGTTGATTTTCAGTTTCATTCCATTATGATCAGATAAGATGCATGGTATTATTTCTACTCCTTTATATTGTCTAAGAGTTGCCCTGTGACATAATATATGATCTATTTTTGTGAAGGATCCATGTGCTGCTGAGAAAAAAGTGTAACTACTTGATGTTGGGTGGTATATTCTATATATGTCAATTAGGTCTAAGTTGTTAATTGTGTTGTTGAGTTCTATAGTTTCCTTATTTAACTTTTGTTTGGAAGATCTGTCCAGTGGTGAGAGAGGTGTGTTGAAGTCTCCCATGATTATTGTATGGTGGTCTATTAGACTCTTGTACTTGAGAAGAGTTTGCTTGATGAACATAGCTGCACCGTTGTTTGGGGCATATATATTTATGATTGTTATGTCTTGTTGGTGTATGGTTCCCTTGAGCAGTATGCAGTGTCCCTCTTTATCCTTTTTGATTAACTTTGGCTTGAAATCTATTTTGTTTGATATGAGTATGGACACTCCTGCTTGTTTCCGCAGTCCATATGAGTGGAATGATTTTTCCCAGCCTTTCACTTTCAGTCTATGTATATCTTTTCCTATCAAATGCGTCTCCTGTAGGCAACATATTGTTGGATCTTGTTTTGTGATCCATTCGACTAGCCTGTGTCTCTTAATTGGTGAGTTTAAGCCATTAACATTTAGGGTTATTATTGAGATTTGGTTTGTTCCTCCAGTCATATTTGTTTATTTATGTTACTAAACCTGATAGTTTTCCTCCGTGATTACTTTCCCCCCTTTACTGTCCTACCTCCCACTGATGGTTGTCAATGTTATTTTCAGTTTCCTCTTCCTGTAATGTTTTGCCAAGGATTTTTTGGAGAGCTGGTTTTCTAGCTGCGAATTCTTTTAACTTTTGTTTATCGTGGAAGGTTTTAATTTCATCTTCCATCCTGAAGCTTAATTTCGCCGGATACACGATTCTTGGTTGGAGCCCATTTTCTTTCAGTGTTTGAAAAATGTTATTCCAGGATCTTCTAGCTTTCAGAGTCTGTGTTGAGAGATCAGCTGTTATCCTGATTGGTTTGCCCCTAAATGTAATCTGCTTTCTTTCTCTTGTAGCTTTTAAAATTCTCTCCTTATTCTGTATGTTGGGCATCTTCATTATAATGTGTCTAGGTGTGGATCTCTTATGATTTTGCACTTTCGGCGTCCTGTAGGCTTCTAGGATATGGGATTCTGTTTCATTCTTCAAGTCTGGGAAGTTTTCTCGAATTATTTCATTGAATAGATTGTTCATTCCTCTGGTTTGGAGCTCTGTGCCCTCCTGTATCCCAATGACTCTTAAGTTTGGTCTTTTAATATTATCCCATAATTCTTGAATGTTCTGTTCATGGTTTCTTAGCATTCTTGCTGAATTGTCTATGTTCTTCTCAAGTTGAAATACTTTGTCTTCATTGTCTGATGTTCTATCTTCTAAGTGATCTATTCTGCTGGTAGTATTGTCAATTGAGGTTTTAAGTTGGTTTATTGCTTCCTGCATTTCTAGGATTTCTATTTGTTTGTTTTTTATTACTTGTAACTCCCTGTGAAATTGATCTTTTACTTCCTGGATTTGTTTCTGTAGTTCCTTGTCAATATGATCTTTCATTGTCTGATTTTGCTGTCTCATGTCTTCCTTGAGAGTCCAGATCATCTGAAGCATGTATATCCTGAACTCTTTATCTGACATTCCATCTGTTGCAGCTATAACCTCTTCTAGAGTTGAGTTGACCTGCAATGCTTGTGGTCCTTTCTTTCCTTGTCTTTTCATATTGCTTGCGTTTCTTTCTGCTTGGTGGAACTGTTGTGTTTTTGAAATTTTTCCCCCTGTTTATTTATATTGCTCTTGTATAGTTGGGATATCTCTCTTGTAGGGCGGGTAGTGGTTGTGCTCCTCCTCTAATCAGGGTGATCTATCCACTACGCTGGTTGGTCGTAGGTCTGCCCGCCCTGCGGGCACGGGTGGCTGCTCTATTCTTCTCCCACTCCAATTGCGGTGACGTTCCTACCACGTCCTCGGATCGTTGGTCCTGATCCGGACGTGGGCAGCAGCTCTTCTCCACCCCTACTCCAATTGATGTGACGTGTCTACCACGCTGGTCGGCCTCCAAACCTGTTCCACCGGTGGGTCTCAGATCTGCCCACCCTGCGGGCCTGGGCGGCAGTTCTGCTCAACCCCCACTCCCAGTGGGGGTACCTAACTGCCTCTCCAATGGGTCTCTGGGCTCCTTCCGGACGCTGACGGAGGCTCTGTTCAACCCCCACTCCAACCAGTGTGACGTGACTGCCTTGATGCTACTCGTCCACCACACTGGCAGGCTGCCGAGCCTGTCCTGCCAGTGGGACGTAGGACTGCCTACCCTGCAGGATCAGATGGCAGCTCTTCACTGCCTCCACTCCAAGTGGGTTGACTTGGCTACCCTGCCGTCTGGTCGCTGGTCCTGTTCCAGGCGTGGGCGGATACTCTCCTCGGCCCCAGCTGCAGTTGGGGTGTCGTGATACCACACCGGCGGGACCCTTAGCCTGCTCTGGGCGCAGGAGGCTGCTCCACTCTGCCCCCCGGGCCCCCGCAGCACCCAGCAGGACCCGAACCAAGAAGCAGACCCTGTAGGATCTCCAACCCTGAGCCTGAGCCGCTTCGGGAGCCAGGAGCCGGTCTCTCCGATCCCCGCCACGTTCTGCTAGGCGTAGGCTCCTCAGAGCAACCGCCGCGGGTTCCCCAAACCCAGGCCAAAGCAGTCCTGGGAGCCCAAGCCTGGCCGCACCAGACTCTCCCTGCTCGGTGCCCAGGCCTGGCCGCACCAGACTCTCCCTGCTCGGTGCACGCTCCGCTGTGGGCAGAGTCTAAGACGCACTTCCCACGGGTTCCCCAGCTTTAGGCCAAAACTGTTCCAGGAGACAGAGTCTCGCTGCCCCTCGTCACAAGTTTCACTTCAGGCTGGCCTTAGCTCGCGGTCCCCGCAGGCTCTGAGGCCCTGGGCTCAAACCGCCACGGGAGCCAGAACCCAGCCTCTCCGATCCCTGCCTCACTCTTCTAGGTGCAGGCTCCACAGAGGAACCCCAGCCTCAGGCCCAGACGGCCCCGGGAGCCCGAGCTTGGCAGCTCCAATCTCTCCCAGCTCAGTGTACGCTCAGCCAGGGGCAGGGTCAAAGACACAGTTCCCTCGGGCTCCCTAGCCTCGGGCCAAACTGTTCCGGTAGCCCGAGCCACGCCGCCCCTCAGCGCACAGTCCCCCTGTAACTGGCCTCCGCCCGGAGTCCCCGACGGATCTCCCGCCCTGGACCAAAGCAACCCGGGGAACTAGAATCTGGCCGCTCAAAGTCCGGCGCCCGCCTTGCCAGGGGTGAAGCCCGAAGAGTATTCTCCTCAGGTATTCCCGTCCCGAGCCTGGGCGATCTGTCTGCGCGACGCAGGCAAATACCAGCCTGGAATCACCTGTTCCGTAGTTGAATGAGCTGAGATCAGTAGAAAACAGGGATGATTGCATCAGCTCTCCATGTTGGCGGCTGCTGTCTTCCTCCGTTTTCCGACCGGTGTCTGGTATCGAACTGGACCGGTTCTCTCCTCTGTTTCAAGGCTGGAACTCAGCACTCAGCGCGGCCAGTGCGCCACTGGCAGGAGCCCCAGAATCCGCTTCGCTGCAATCCCGCTCTGGAACCTCGCCGCCGATCATCCAGGGCGCGTCCCAGACTTCATCTGCGGGGCGGCCGCCGACAGGCACTGCTTCTCTCCGTGCGGGGGAAATCGCCTGTGACCAAGCCCCTGCAGCCGAATCCCGCGCACTGGAAGTCTGTTCTCTAGATTCTGGAGCACCTCAATTTCACTGGGGATTCCCACCAAGGAAGCCTTCAGCCGTTTCACCACGTCTTTATCCCTCACAGTGGCGCAGCGCACTGGGGAGTTGCACTCCCTTAGCCGCCATCTTCCTAGTTATAAGATCACTTTTGAAAATAAGAAAATACCCAGAAATGAAAGTGAATATATTCTTTGGTTTTATTATAAATTAATAAAACATCTCAAAGTTTAGTAAGCCCACCCATAAGTATTATCTCATTGAATCCTTTAACAGACTTTGATTGGTAAGCACTCTATTCTCTCAAATTTATTAAGCAGAAAATGTATCTCAGAGATAAAATAACTGGCTAATGAGCAGGAAGGCTAGAAATTAAAGTCTATGCTATCAGAAGCTTAAACTTTTTTCTATCACTTCTCCACAGACCAATACTATTTAAATTAAACCATGTCCACAAATTTCTGTATCTAATGCATCCAAAATGAAACATATAACTGTTACATAACATTTTAAAAGATTATAACCTAAAGTATATTTTTTGCAATGTGTTAACTCACTTATCACTTCTCACTAAAGTGACTCAGTGACAATAGCAGGAGGTGTTTTCTTTTTACTGCTGTGTCACTGTACCCAAGCATAGACAGGGAGGGTGAAGGGAACAGTTTTCCTTTGTGTAGCAGTAGGTAATTTAATAAATCTATTTCCCAACAATCTTTGAAGTTAGCAGTAGTAAAAATCAAAAGAGTAATATTTTTAATAATTTCCCACATATACACTAACAAATAGCTGCTCAATTTTCCTCAAGAAAACCTATAGTGATTTTTAATGCAATGTTCAACCCTGGCTAAGGAACCACTCAGTGCAACAAGCTCTCTCCAACTGATGGTTATCATTGCAACATACTGCCACCTTATGACAATTCTTTTTATATCTTAATTTTCAGAATACTCCATTTTAAAGAAAAAATCCTCACCAGAAATACAAGCATAAAGTATAGAAATTATCTGATATGTACCTAAAATTAAAAAGAAAATAATAATAATTTTATTAGCTCTATTAAAAGCAGCCTAAGCAAAAATTACTAAATTTCAGAAACTATTTTTTGATTTTGAATAATGACAATTTTAATATGATATAAGCATATTTAAATCCATGAAGCCAGGATATAACTGTACCTAATTTTTTTTAATCATGTTTGGCAATATACCTAAAATTTTCAATCACTTTTCCACTTATAGTTTTAGAATTAAATATTTTCTTATTGTTGCATATTTAATTTCACACACACACACACACACACACACACACACAAACCCATGTACACACATTTGAAAATGGCAATGGCTTAGCTTGGAGGAGAGCATGGGAAAAGACACTAAATTAAACTTAAGAAAAGAATGTACACCTGAATAAGAAAGCAATCATGAAATTCATATGGAAAAATAAAAGACCCAGAATAGCAAAAAAAATGCTAAGCAGGAAGTGTGAATCAGGTGGTATAGCGATACCAGACTTCAAACTATACTACAGAGCAATAGTAACAAAAACAGCATGGTATTGGTACCAAAACAGGCGGGTGGACCAATGGTACAGAATAGAGGACACAGAAACCAACCCACAAAACTACAACTATCTTATATTTGATAAAGGGGCTAAAAGCATGCAATGGAGGAAGGATAGCATCTTCAACAAATGGTGCTGGGAAAACTGGAAATCCATATGCAACAAAATGAAACTAAATCCCTTTCTCTCACCATGCACAAAAGTTAACTCAAAATGGATCAAGGAGCTTGATATCAAATCAGAGACAAGGCATCTGATAGAAGAAAAAGTTGGCTACGACCTACATACTGTGGGGTCGGGCTCCAAATTCCTCAATAGGACACCCATAGCACAAGAATTAATATCTAGAATCAACAAATGGGACTTGCTCAAACTAAAAAGTTTTTTCTCAGCAAAAGAAACAATAAGAGAGGTAAATAGGGAGCCTACATCATGGGAACAAATCTTTACTCCTCACACTTCAGATAGAGCCCTAATATCCAGAGTATACAAAGAACTCAAAAAATTAGACAATAAGATAACAAATAACCCAATCAACAAATGGGCCAAGGACCTAAACAGACACTTCTCAGAGGAGGACATACAATCAATCAACAAGTACATGAAAAAATGCTCACCATCGCTAGCAGTCAGAGAAATGCAAATCAAAACCACCCGAAGATATAATCTCACTCCAGTAAGATTGGCAGCCATTATGAAGTCAAACAACAACAAGTGCTGGCGAGGATGTGGGGAAAAGGGTACACTTGTACATTGTTGGTGGGACTGCAAATTGGTGCAACCAATTTGGAAAGCAGTATGGAGATTTCTTGGAAAGTGGGAATGGAACCACCATTTGATCCAGCTATTCCCCTTCTCGGTCTATTCCCTAAAGACCTAAAAACAGCATGCTACAGGGACACTGCTACATTGATGTTCATAGCAGTACAATTCACAATAGCAAGACTGTGGAAGCAACCTAGATGCCCTTCAATAGACGAATGGATAAAAAAAAAATGTGGCATTTATACACAATGGAGTATTACTCTGCATTAAAAAATGACAAAATTATAGAATTTGGAGGGAAATGGATGGCATTAGAGCAGATTATGCTAAGTGAAGCTAGCCAATCCCTAAAAAACAAATGCCAAATGTCTTCTTTGATATAAGGAGAGTAACTAAGAACAGAGTAGGGAAGAAGAGCATGAGAAGATGACTAACATTAAACAGGGATGAGAGGTGGGAGGGACAGGGAGAGAGAAGGGAAATTGCTTGGAAATGGAAGGAGACCCTTAGGGTTATACAAAATTACATACAAGAGGAAGTGAGGGGAAAGGGAAAAATAATACAAGGGGGAGAAATGAATTACAGTAGAGGGGGTAGAGAGAGAAGAGGGGAGGGGAGGGGAGGGGAGGGGGATAGTAGAGGATAGGAAAGGCAGCAGAATACAACAGACATGAGTATGTCAATATGTAAATCAGTGGAAGTGTAACTGATGTGACTCTGCAATCTGTATACGGGGTAAAAATGGGAGTTCATAACCCACTTGAATCAAAGTGTGAAATATGATATATCAAGAACTATGTAATGTTTTGAACAACTAATAAAAAAAAATTCATTATTGTATGAAATTTAAAATAAGACAAAATAAAGTGCCACTAACAAAATACTACTACTATTATAAAATAAAGTACCTAGTTATATAAAAATCCTCTTTTTGTGTGTCATCAATAGAGATTTCTATTATACTATAAAACATGGAGCTTTTAACCAAGAGCTGGTTTATTTTTCTCCATGGATTCAGTGATTCATATTTGTAACAGGTTCTATTTATATTTTCACATGAGCTGCTAACATACTCATAGACAAATTTATGGTTCATCTTTATCAAATATATAAGAAGTCATCCCATGCTTTTTGTGAACTACTACCACTTATGGCTATATCTTATTTTTCTACCTTAATTTCACTTTGGCCTGATAGTTCCAATGGCTTTCATTTTTATGTATATAGTTGGTATTGTGAAAAAGAAAATGAAGTTTGGAATTGAACAAGCAAATCCAGAAAATACGGATTTTAGAAACTGAAAAAGCAGATCCCAACTTTGTTAACATACAGTATTGATTATTTCATCTCTAAGATAAAGTATAAATTTGCCACTTATAATTTGGGAGACAAAATAACTTTAGATATATCTAGTATTTATTGGGATTATGTACCTGTTACACAAGGGCTACTTATATGACTGAATTTCTACCATAATTGATTCAGCAAAGATTCCGAAATTATATTTTATAATTACACTTGATGCAGTAGTGTTCTCCACCCCCCCAAAAAAAACCCAGTTCTTAGTCAATGATATCTTAAAATTATGGAAAAAAAACCCAACAAGTATTAACTTATTGTTCTGTGCTTTTATAGTCCTTTTGAATTAAGCAAAACTATTAATTACTAATGTTCAGCTGAAGTTAAATTATGACCAGGGAAAACCAAGAAACTAATGAACAAATAAAGGATATAAAAGACTTTTTTTTGACATTGTAGTTTTAATGAAAAAATGTCAACAATTCACTAATGCTTGTTTAAATTTCATGAGCAAAGGATCAAAATAAAAAATAATTTGTTCACAAAAACATATTGCTTAGTTTAATTACTAATTTGCTGTTAGCCCAAAGTTTAATCAAGAGAGTTCTTACATGTGGGTAACAATGGTGACATCTGTAAAAGTTGGTGCCACGTTTATCTCCTCCAGGCACTGCAGCACCTGGTGACGCCACAGGGAAGAAATCGTGGATACTTCTTGAACATACTGCAACAGCTGTCGACTCAGAAGGAGGTATATTCTAAGTTCTACCAAGCAAGTAGTACTCTACAAAACCTCATTCTGTCCCTTCTTTTAACCGAAAGGAAGCCAGATGGAAACATGTAACTTGTCAAATTGCAAATGAAGAATTACTATAAATCATACTGCATGGATCGCTGGATGTTCAGCATTAAATATATGGTCTCAAAATTTTCTGAATAATTTCTCTGACATTTTAAGAACACTAAAGATGTGTGATGCTATTCCAGGGAAAGGAAATATCTTTAGGAGAATACAACACAGGTAAAGACAATGGGAATATGCTTTTATCTTAAACATAAAACCAGAGTGAAGGAACAACAGGCACCATTCTGGAAGCTTCCTAATGCCCTGGATGAACTATGACTGCAGCATGACTAACTATCTCTCACAACAGTTAACAGTACAATCTGCTCAGAGCACACAGCTACAGAAAACCGAGAAAACAAGCTGTATTATTCATGATATAGCAGATCTAGCTGTGCCGCTTTGGCTAAACCTCCACCTGTATCTCCATTACAGACTTCTATTTCTATCCATTGTAGGAAATTACTATAATAACTCTAAATATATTGTGGGCAGATTTAATTGTGATTGTATACAAAGACCAAGACAGGTAATTTTGTTTTGTATTCTTGGTACAAAAATTACTTAGGGTTTTTAAGACCACCAAGAGGTTTTTCATAAAATTGGACATACATAATTATTTCAGATTTAGAGTAAGCTTTACTATTTCTGAGATGTCACTGGGAATGTGTTGATTTGTTCATCCATTCTTGGGTGCCTGCATAAAAACATTTGTTGAGTGCCTATTACATAACATCTATCATACATTTTTAGTTACATGAAGCTATTCCTTCAATATCACTAAACATTTTTTTAACAGTTAAGAGTCCTGTCTGAAGCAAGAAAAATAGTCTACATATTCTAAAAGAGAATGATTGTTATCAAAAACCTGAATCACATCATAACAACACTTCTTTGATTATGTTACCCTAATGAAGTGACAGAGATCACTGAGAATGAAGAAACAACAGGTACCTTTCTGGAAGCTTCCTAATGCCCAGGATGACTATGTTATACTAGGAATATCTGTTAACATGCTTCAGAAAACTCTATAGAACAAACACACATCTCTCTTCTAAATATATATATAAATGATTTTAACAAGTCAACTCTCATTTTTCTATACCAATAGCACATTTCAATACTGTTAATTAACACTAAATAATGTTTTTGAATGCTTATTTATTTATATGCAGTATAGTTAAATGACTAGCACTACAGATAAGAAAGCTGGGTTACAAAGGTTGAGAAGGCTGCATAAGACTATACAGGGGGCTGGGGATGTGGCTCAAGCGGTAGCGCGCTCGCCTGGCATGCGTGCGGCCCGGGTTCGATCCTCAGCACCACATACCAACAAAGATGTTGTGTCCGCCGAAAACTAAAAAATAAATATTAAAAAAAATTCTCTCTCTCTCTCTCTCTCTCTCTCTCTCTCTCTCTCTCTCTCTCTCTCTCTCTCTCTCCTCTCTCACTCTCTCTTTAAAAAAAAAAAAAAAAAAGACTATACAGGACCCCAGCCGATCCTGGATTTCACTGACTAACTGATGTTTGATCAGGCCTATGTCTAAATCCAATCCCTTATTCTCAGAGGAAGTTTTTAGACAGCTAAACACTGAAAGGTATACTTTTGCATATGATGTAAAGAAACTATTAAGGTAAAGAAAAATAGAATTTAAGTTAAGCTAGTAAACTCAGATACTACTTTCATCTTTTTCTCTTCTGCACATTCTTAACACTGAAAGGAACACAAACTACTGCAAATAAAGCTCCAGGTAGGATGCACTATCTGTGCTGTCTGTTTTCTGTGAGTTACCTAACTGAAAGTGGGACAATTGCCACTTCTTAAATTATTACTACCCTACATCACTTCACTGCAGCTTCAAACCCACCATCTATTTCCTTGGCACCAGGGAGCTGCTGTGGTTAACAGGGTAAAGGATGGTGGTCTCTGGAACCTTGCTTGGATGTGCTCCACAGGAAGTCCTAATCCCCTGTAGCTGCCTCTCTCCCAGATAATGGAAGCCCAAACCAGGGAGCCCTTCATCAGCTGTAGTAGATTATCTGCACTGGGAGCTTCCCTTGTAGAGCAAAGAGAGGCCACTCCTACCTTTCTTAGTTCTTTTGTGTGCCCCCTGGCTGAATCTAGAAACCCAATCAATACAAGAGCAGATTAACAAGAGGAAAAGATGAAAGTTTTATTAACTTTACCTGTACATGGGGATCTTTACCAAAGAATGAAGTCTGATGAAATGACCAAAGCATGATGCATTAATACTTACAGACAAAGAACAATAGACTGAAGGAATGCCAGGACAAAAGGACATTTTGGCTAGGGTTGTGAATCCTAGGGCTGTAATTAAGGGATGAATGGGGAGAGGGATATAAAAGTTAGTGAAAGGTTAGAGTTATGTTAGAGAGTTTGTTTGCTTAGGTTCATTGCAGCCCCAATGACCAGCTGTGGTGATAAAGGTTATTTTCCAGTCTTGGTAAGTGAAGGACATTCGTCCAAAGATAATCTTTTATTTTCTAATGTACTCTGTATTAGTTCGCTATAAGTACAGATAATATTGGGGTTCAATCTGACAAAATTATATAGGCATGAAATATAGTTTGTTACAATTCAGTCCCCAGTACTTCCCCTTTTTACTTGTCTTCTCCCTCCCCTTGTTCCTTTTCCTCTACTCAATTGATCTTTCTTCTGTTTACTTATAGTTTTGAAAATTTCTGCATTGTGAATTTACATAAAGGTGAGATTCATTATGGTATATTCATAAATATACATAGTAAGGTTTGGTCACATTCATTCCACCATTCCTCCCTTCTCCCATCAATCCCCCTTCCTCTCCTTCACTGATCTCTGTTACACAAACAATCTTTATGTCTTGCTGCATGTAGGAAAAGACAGACCAAATGGCCCGGACTAAAGTATAGTTCCTCAAGTGGTTTCAGCTTGAAATAACCAATCTACCCGCTCAGCATACTTTGAGATATGCGTCCTTCACTCCTTCACCCACTTGACAGAGGACACAGCTCAACACACTCACACACTTTCTTCCTGCTCTATCAAGATGCACTCAGCTTTCTCCTTTGCCTATTTACTTTTAAAATTTCCACTGAAAGCACAAAGACCAAAAGTGATGCAAACATAAGACCAGGGGAGGGGGTAAGGACAACACAGAACAGTTCACAAGGTCACTGCTCCATGATACAGATATACAGTCCATATTTGGCAAGATTAATTGAATGCTGCTTAGGTCATTCAAAGGAATAAATTATTTTCCTTTGCTACAGTTGACAGAATGCATGGCTCAATTCCTTTTTTTCAGTTGTCATATGAATCAGGGCTGAGAAAATACTCCTTGAATATCAGTTGGCACTACCATCAGGGTGTTGCTATCATTCTCTTTAACTCAAAAAATATAAAATGTGAGCCAACATAATGAAGGCACATCATAGAGAAACGTGTGATAATGTACCCAGCCCTGGAGAATTCTAAAAGTATGGGGTAGGGGTGAGGCTCAAGAAAAACAAAATGTTAGCTTTTATTATCCCCATGTTGCCACTTTTCAAATATTCTCTTCCTTGGTTCTGAAAGGACCAAGAGATTAAAGATAAAATCACCATAGAAAACTCCGATTTTTGACCAAATAATTATTTAAATTAACAAGACTACAAATGACTAGCCTCTCCTAGCATAAAAAGAAACCCATGGCTTAGTTCTGCACAGATATTGATTATCATATTTAAAAATTATGTTTTTATACAAGCAGATTTAGATCATACAAAATCAGACAGGCTTTCCTGAGGGGAGGTGGAGTGCTACCTTAGGGAGGATATTTCTAAATAAGGGAAGAATCTACATTTTGTTATTTTATTTTCAAACTAGTTTTTGAAGGCATCAATTATAGGGTTCACTACAGCCAGAAAGAACAAAAAAGTAGATTTGAAGACAACTTGTTCAACAGAAGGCCACACTTCTCTTCTGATCCTAAATCTCAAGTCTAACCCAATATCATGGAAACAGAAAGCATCAGCTTTTCTCTACAATCACTCATAATTCTAATAAAATTACAGTTCCCATGACAATAGATGCTATCTCAGGAGAGGTAAGCTTAGAGCAGAAACAATAAACATACCCTGGCCTACGGGAATATCTGAAACTACCTGACAGTATCGGCTCGTGTTTTTTCTTAGTAATAGTAGTAAGAGCTTATAAGAGATAGAAATCACATCATGGTAAAACCAGTGTTCAATACTTGCCCTCATTTGAATTTCTATTCCAAATATATTTAGAATACCCTATATAGGAGGAATATTAAATAAAAAACAAAACTAGTGCCCTCTCAATTTCTGATCGTTATCACTCCAAATAATCATATGTCTTTGTGTAGCATGTTTTTCCTTTTTGCTTTTTAAAATTATTATTCTCCAGTGTAAATAAAATCAATTTCTCAGCTCTTCATACCAACACATAGGAGTGTAAATATCCATTTGGGAATCAAGTGTCCCTGGCAAGAAGATCTAGGGGTATATAAAGCAGCTCTTTAGAGGGACAGAACACATTCAACAAGAGAACACACTTAAGTCTCTACATGTTTTAAGAAAAAATGTAAATATATGCAGTTTTACAAGTCCAAACTGTATTGGGAAATGGAGTAGACAAATATTCTGGGTGTTTCTCATTTAACACAATTGAACAGTAACTTGCTGAGGATCGGAAACCAGATTCTATTCCCTATAACTCCCAGGGCCTTGGGAGACTCCATTTCTCATGGATGGACTATGTCCAAATCAATACTCCCTTTCTTTCCCTTCAGAATGTCCCATCTAACCACTGTCAGAAACAAGTGAGGCTTTCAAGTTACCAGACTGCTGCATGTAATCCAAAGTGATATTTTTAGGAGAGTCTGGTTTTAATCATTTATATCAATTTCTCAATATCACCATATTTTTTATTGTTAAATATATATCAACAAAATAGCCAATACATAAATGTATGTGTCCAGAAAAAAAATTCACAACAAAGAGAAACTAGGAAAACAATCTCTGTGTTAGTTACTTTTGTGTCAGAAAATAATGTAAAACTATGCTTAAAAATAAGAAAGGTAATAAGGTATTTGTAAAAGATAATGTTTTATAATTTCATGGTGTTCTGACTTTAATAAACACAAATACATTTATTAAATTTTTGTGGTTTAATGAGAATTAGATTCCCATCTTGTTGTTTGGTAAAATCATTAAATGAGGATATAGCTAACTCAGACATTAATTTGTAGAAAGAAGCACAGCAGCACAGAAAAAAAAAATACTAACATTTTCAACAAGCTTCAAACACCATATAGTCCACTGAACATTTCATTTAATAAATATGCATATTTCATTGGTCATTTTGGAAACATTTAACATATTTTAAGAGGCCTTTACTGAATCAAAGAAGTCTCTTTCTCTTTTTTTTTTAATCTTGCATAATAGATGTAAAATGTAACACATTTCCTCTCTAAGTATCAGAAGCACTAGTTTGGACCATTGTTTTATGCTATGCATATTATTCAATTTGAATATATATTTAGAGTAGTATTTTACAAATGGAAGAAAATAACTGCTTATACACACATTTGTGATTTGAAGCTTTCTTTTACACAATGACACCCATCCATCAACAGTCTTTCATGCCATATGCTTTTATAGCAGTCCTCTAAACACGAAGAGAACCTAAACATGCAGCGAGTTTCAAACAAGTGAAACATCCATGTTTATTAATAGATTTTTATGTGGTCAAAGAGAAAGATGACCTTTCCTTTTAGATAACCGACTCCTGACTACAATGATATATGCCCAACTTGGCCTTTAATTCGAAGGTCAACAATATGCCTCAGCCAAATTAAAAAACCAAACAAAGATTCAACTTCCCTTCCAAAATACTCAAGACAATGAAAGAAAATGAATTTCATTTAAATCCTGTTACTCTAAAAAGAATAAAATCAATTTTTAGAAAAGTATTTCTTTCTCTTTTGCATGTTTATAAGCAGCCATCACTCTATTGATTTTAACAAACTTGATGTTTGGTGCCTGAAAAAATAATAATGTTTCTAATGAAATCTATGTATTCTTTTGAGGTACAGTGAAAAAAACAGGGTGATACTTGAAAAAGTGGATATTTGTGAGTTGTAATTGGCCTTCATTTCTACACAAAAGACATTGACCTACATTGTAATGATATTATTAAAGCACAAAGATAAAATGTGCCTGTCCACTCTAAATTATTGTAATGTTCTCATTTAAAACCACCATCTGTCAAAGATTATCTTATTTTATACCAAGGGAACATCCATTAAATATTCATCATCTTCATCCTAGAAATGTGCTCACATATAGGATCAGGGCTCTACCTGGGAGATATTAGTATTAGTCATTTATTTGCTCTTGTCTGAATGAGGCAGAATAGACACGTGAAGTTTACACCTAAAGAGTAGCATGCTTTTTAGGCTGAAGAGTGTGATTTCTGAGGGCTGATTTTAATTTACACATTCTGAGGCCAATAAGTTAACTTACACTATCTTGGCAACAAGCAGTTATCACTTATTTTGTTTGACCTAAAAATAGAAAAAAATTTTGCAAAAGACAGCTTGTTAAAATATAGCATATACCTGCAAGAATTTGGATGGAAGAAAAAAGCTAATGCTAGTATAACTACTGATGGAGAAAATTGTAGAAATCATTCTCTTTATGGCATGGAAGTTATAAACTTCTAGATTAGTCAATCACTACTTTATATTTTATGCTTTATTTCCTCAGATCTGGAAGAAAAATATACAGGTCACTGTGAACTAAGAACAGTCCTTAAAATATTTATGCAGTCTTCTATTTTCCCTACAATAGTAATGAGAAAATTGAACATTTTGTTCAATTATAGGAAAGTCTACTACAAATTTCAAGTTATATATACACATAGAAAACATCTAAATTCAGGAAGAAAATAAAGCTTCCCCTCTTATTTTGTAAATTTCTCAGCAGGATACTTCATATAGGCAGTGAAAATACTTGAAAGCACAACTTAATAAGACATAATTGCATCTATAGCTAAAGTAAAATAGAATAAGTGAGACTTTCATCCTAAACAGTAAAGTAGATCATAATGTCAACTCTTTGGGAAAAAAGAAGTTTCAAGGTATTATATCATAACTGATGGCTTACCATACCACCCTGCACTGCTAGAATGCATTTATAAGAGTGGCAGTCATCCACAGCAAGGTTCCCCTGCTAGTCTGTACCACATGAAGAGGAAGAAAGAACTCTATTTACAAGATTCAACTTACCCTTAGGCAGAGAAGTAGCAAATGTTTTAAAGAACAATTCTTGGCAAAGTTTACAAATCTAAGATACAAATTCAAAATAAGGATCCTTTTGCAATTTTTATGATGTACTTCATTTGTTCAAAAAAATGCTAAATCTTTGGGGGAATTCAGAAAATAGAAATTCAACTGAATAAACCTATGGTAATAATAGAGAACTTTTAAACACAGTTAAGAATGTTATTTTCCAAAACAAGTACTAGGCATGTATATGTGATTACTGAAATACACGTTGTATATTAACAATTATTGTTAATTTCTACACAGAGATCATTCTGCCATTGACCTTTATTAGTCAACTGCTACCAACATCTGAAAGACAATTTAACAATAAGACTTTCTCTAAAAAAATTATAATGTAGTGAGGACATTGTAATAAAATGCAACTATCTTATTAGTAATCTGTGGTAGATTTTCAACAAAAGTGCCAACGGTCCATCGTGTCCTTATTTGTATGTTGCTTCCCCCATTAAGAGATCTAGTCTGTTTCTCATCCATTTGAACCTGGACTACTTTTATAAGTTCTGGTGATGCTGTACTGGTTCTGAACCCAGTACAAGAAGGCTGGAAATGCCCATTTTGCTCCCTTAGACTCCAAGTTCTATGCCATAAAGTACTATACCATATATTGAAGTATGAGAAGCCATGAGGGAGAACAAACATACCTCTGTGAAAACCTAGCACCAACAACAGTCAGCCAAGTGAGTGAGAACCAACCCTATTAATTCTTCCAGTACAAAAACTATTATGCAAGGGCCTATGCAAGACCAGCAGAACTACCAGAGTCCAACCAAATGACACAATTGTAAGAGAGTAATTGTTACTGTTTTAGGCCACTAAATTTTGGGATGGTTTGTTATACAGCAATAGATAACTAATATAAAGTGAGGAAAACTCTCTCTTGGAGTGTGTAGGTTTACAGAACCAAAATGGTTTCCCTAAAAACTGTCAGCTAGTAGAGAGCAAAAACTCCAGCTCCCAGGAACTCCCATCCAGAACTGAATCATAGTGCAAAGACAAAATACAAGATGTATTCCCAAATTTAATCCGAAATCCTGTGGCTGGACACAACTCATCTTAATGAGTTAAGAGGTGAAGTGGCTCATACTCATGGTACACATCTGTACCCACATGCAGTAGTAATGTTATGGTGATCCAGAATGTGGCCAAGGTTCACTAACAGCCCCAACTTATCTATTAACTATGCAGTATTAAAATTTTTAAAGCACTCTCCTTGTAATAGTAATACATACTTCAGGAACAAACATCACTGAGACCTATAAGTGAAGTCTCTCTCAGAAGTACTTCATCTGAAATCTGATTTAATGATAAGCTTCTTATTGTCCTAGAACCATCAATCATTGAACAGCACTTCTTTCTTTTGTAAAACTGAATGACAGCTATTATTCACATGCTTACTATTGATCAGCTAGATACAAAACGCAGTGTAGCAAATTCTAGTAGTTTAACTTCTGGGAAAATACTTTATGAATATGAAGTTTAACCTTTTTTCCCCAGGAAAAAATATCATATTACTTATTATAGATGTTAAGCAAAATTTTAAATACCCCATATTTTTTTTCTGCTTTTTTCCCAACTGCCATAGTGCTTTCACAGACCATGGGATCTCATGCTGGCCTGAATTCCTTTTATTATTTCAAATTTCTCAATTCTTCAGAAAATCAATATTTGAATAACAAAATAAAATACAACATAAATATGTTTTCACAGATATACCTCCCAAAAGACTCAGTGTCTGCAAATAACTCACTTTCATTCCCCAAAAAACCAACACACTCTGAGTATAGTTACTATCAAGAAAGCTTTAACTTAAAATGGTTATATAACTGCTTTATGTCATTGATAGACTTAAAGATGTATAGTTAAGGAAAAAATAAAAAAGAAAGACTTTGAGATTGCAAAAAAAAAATCAAGTATGAATAGAACCACACAACAGGAGGTTTGTGTGGGCAGGGCTGCTTTGGGGAAGGAACAAGACTGATGAGGATCCACATTAACAGGAAATTGGGATCTGCACTCTAAACCTTTCATCCACTTCCCTTAGGAAATCTTCAAGAATCTTGGCACTGCCTACTAACAATTTCTAAGAGTGAACTCCTTTTGGAGATGGAGAAAAAAAAAATTGTCTCCATGGTAGTCTAGGCTCAAAAGAGGCACTACTCCTATACTCAACTGACTTAAGAATTACAATCTTTAGAAAAAGAAAAGTTGCTGCTGGAAGAGGACATTTTTCCTGCATAAGGGAAACAATGATACTAGTAGTTTAGTCTCTAAAAGTTCTTTCTTAAACATATTTAAAAGGATGGTACAAAGCCCAGAGGGATTCTGTACCAGAGGACCCTGGAGAGAACTGATTTTTTTTTCACAGTTTATTCATTCCAAACAAAAATACAATGTTTCCATGGAGGACACAGAAAATTCTGCCACAATGTGATTTATATAGTTCTCTTACTTTTTTGACATTTGTTTCAGAGAAATTGCCTGAATACATTCTATTTTTCTGCAAAATGTGAATAATAACATATGTTGGAAAAGTAAAAACAGTGTGGTTATTTTCCATGCTCTCTTATCATTTGGATATTACATTTTACTCTATACATCTTTTTTACTCCAGAATTCTTGAAAACACTAGGCTCATGTGAGGTTACATAATAGGAAAGAATAGGATTACTAGAAAGACATTCCACTGAGTTTAAGGTCGTCTATTAGAAAAAACAAATCAATAAATAATTTAATCAAACTTGTAGGAATGAGTAAGTATTATCTATAATTATCAAATGGTAATATTTCCTTTTTAAATGTAAGCTGCAATCAAAAATAAATCTCCAGATATCTATTAGGCTATAAAATAAAATTAAATATATTTAATGAATGTTACTGTACTGAATTTATAGCTTTTTTATTAATGTTTATACACTCAATCAAAAAATAGAATGTTGGTTCATTTAAGTGGATCTAAATAAGAATTCAATATACAATAGAAATAAATATGCATTTATCTCATATGACGTCAAGATTATCCACAGTTTCTCCAGAGGCACAATTCACAGTTTGTAAGGAATAATTAATTCTTCCTTTTTGTGAAATGCTTTCTACAGTACTGTAGGATGTCATATTTCTGACCTCTCCTATAAAATGACAGAGCACACACCTATCATCGTTGACAAATGAAAATGCCTCCACACATTTCCAAATGCCCCCTGAACTCCCAAACCCTGGTTAAGAGCTACTAGATTCATTTTATGATTTAGGAGAGAAAGCATCTTCACAAAACCAAACCACTAAAACATCTACATAACTGGGAAACCAGTATGATCTGTTTTTGCAACTGTAGCATTAGAATGTTGGAACAAGTTTTATGGTCTATTTCAGTATAGCTGTGTGAAATATTTTTAAAGGAGTAAGAGATTTGCATTTGCAATAATTGCAGAAACCTTCCAGGGAAACCATGGTTTTATGTGGTTTTCTGTTTGTGAACCAGTTAGCCCCAGGTATAGTTCTTTAAACTATTTTAAAATATTCTTTCTTTTGAGAAGTAAATGATAGTGAACAGACTAAGCTAATTTATCCCAATCAGTATATGCACACAGTGAACAAAAAGAAAACAAACATTTTATACACCTGCCTAAAACTAGTCTGATCACCAAAATCTGCTCACTTAAATTTTCAACTACACCAATATTTTAATAGATATTTCTATTTTGTTAATTCAAAGAAATAGAAAAGTGCATCAGTAATTGGAAAAAAGAAACAAAATCTTCTTGATATCACTTTATGAAGCATAGTACTCATAATATTTTGGATTTAAAAATCATTTCAGAATATTGCAAATCTAAAAAAAGGTATTTTTCTAAGGCAATGGATTCATGTTTTTTAATAGTTTTAAGCCAAAGAGAACCTTCTGTCTACTGAAATTTATTACATAGTCATAATATAGTATATAGAATGGAGATTTTTTTTTGTTTTTTTTTATTGGTTGTTCACAACATTACAAAGCTCTTACATATCATATTTCATACATTAGATTGAAGTGGGTTATGAACTCCCAATTTTACCCCAAATGCAGATTGCAGAATCATGTCGGTTACACATCCACAATTTTACATAATGCCCTATTAGTAATTGTTGTATTCTGCTACCTTTCCTATCCCCTACTATCCCCCTCCCCTTCCCTCACATCTTCTCTCTCTACCCCATCTACTGTAATTCATTTTAGAATGGAGATATTTTAAATGACTATAATGCACATTGTCCTGACAGAAGCTGAGTCAAACGACATTGCCCATCTCTCAAAGAGAAAAGAGAGAGGGGAAGGGAAAGAAACATTGCAACTGATCTTTGTGGTTTGCATCAAACCTTCCTTGTGCTATGTATTTTCTTACCTAGTCTTTACTGAATGTCAGCATCATTACTCCAATTTACAGATGATAAAACTGAGACACAACATCATACCTCTGGCGTGTCATCAAAATAATATAAAAAAGCAGTCTTTATTAATGGAATGAAAAGAAAACTCAGTTAAAATCATACTTCTTTATGTAAAAGCTACCACTGATGGGCAACTTCAAAATGGATATTCGTAATTTCCTACAGTCTCCAGGAACATATTCAACAATCAAAGGTAGCTTCCTACATAGTCATAATTATTTTTTAAGTTTGTAAGTATATCTACCTATATATTTTATTAAGTTATTTCAATTATGCTAGGATTATCTAATCAATAGTACCAGAATGATAAATAAATAATCATCTTTAAAACTCTTAGAGACAAATGTTAACTCTAAGTCATATGCCAATCCTACTAAGAGAATATTTGAAATATATCTAAGAAAAAAACTAACAGGGAATAAATCCCATAGTATAATTACAGCAAATAATCAGAACAAACATTCTTACATAATTTCAACCTTTCTTTATATATTTTTATCCTTATTTCAACAATTTTACTTTTTGACATAGTGGACAATTAAAATTTCACATTAGTTCATCACTGTAGTTTTAGTTTTTCAAGCAATGAAAATATTATATATATATATATATATATATATATATATATATACACCTAAACTATTACTTAGTATCAATGGTTAAATTTTATTTAATATACACATGCTCAATAAAAATATAAAATGTGAGTTTCATTCTCTGGAGAATCTCCTTATAAAAATTACTATTAAATTATAATTATCACATATCTCATTTCACTGTGCCCTAGATATAGTGAAATATTATTTTTAATTCTAATCAAATGCAATAAAACTCCCTCTTTTCCATGTTACTATTGTTATTTTGCAGTCTTCCTGTAAGATTTCTTCTATTACTAGAGTAGTTTTTGATAAAGAGATACTGCCTCAAAGATACAGTAATGATGTTAATACTTTAAAAGCCTTTATTATGTTGTGCACTTTAAAATTCACTTTCACACATATCTCTTTTAAGCCACATACCAATTCTGTACATATTATTATTCCCATTTTATAGGTGGAAGGATTAGAGCTGAAGGAGGTCATTTTCCCTGTCTCTATGTCCCAGAGCTAGTGATAAGGAAGTTAGGTATTCATTTTTCCCAGTGCTTTTAATCACATGAAATTTATTCTTTATTCAACATATGGATTTAATTTTAAAGTTGGAATGTATCAGTCTACTTGGATCACAAATGGAACATATCCTCTCAGTATACCAGGGATTTCTCTGTTTTAGTTCTTTATGTCTTTCACATAAATGAACATCCTAATTATACACTTGAGTTACACAATACGTCTTCACCTTACTTCACCTTAACCCTCCTTAATGCCAATGTAGAAAGTAATCTATGCCAGCATTTATGGAAAAAAGGGACAGGGAGACCCCTGAACCGACAAAGGACAGAGGTATATGAAGGGAAAGGGAAGTCACAGAAAGAAGTAGGACAGAGAAACATAAGAGAGAATAAACACTCAGAAGTAGTGATGCAAATTATTTCTTAGTTACCACAAAAGTAATAATTACACTGTAACTCCCTGGGAACAATGGTAATTTCACAGTAGCTCACGTTACTGTTATCACCTATATCCTGATAACTGTGAAATTAATTTGTGGCTCTACTGTATGTGTCAGCCATAAGCTGTTCCCTTGGTAACAGTATTATGCTACCATAGAGAAGAACTGTTTGGCAGTAAAATGGGCAGCAGTAACCTGATTATACATGAAAAGCTTCTATCTAAATACACCTAACATAGTAATCATCTCTGGAAAAGCTGCATGGTTTACCAAAAGAGTTCTCTCAGGGCTGGGGATGCAGCTCAACAGTACAGTTCTTGCCTACCATATGCAAGGCCCTAGGTTCCATTCTCAGCACTGCGGGGGGGGGGGGGGAGAAGGGAAAAAAAAACCTGTTTGGGGCTAGAGGTATACATTAGTGGTAAAGTGCCTTTTGAATAGGCAGGAAGCTCTGAGTCTAATACATAGCAACACCAAAAAAATTCATATATATGTATATATATTTGTAAATATATAAATATATTTATATATATTTTCACTGTCCATTATGTATTGACTGAACTAGCTCAAATAAATCACAAGTAATGGTCAAATTACTAATTTGTACTTAGCAACAGAGCTTTCTTATCTTTAAAAAAGCTGCAAAAAGGAAGTACAAAAATGTAATATTTCTCTTACTGTATTCTAGTTTCTCCCTAAAATAATTACAACATGATTAGAGGTCCTACAAATGTGTATAATATACATATATGTGTATATATATATATATATATATATATATATATATCAATGTATATGCTTCAATGAAAAGCATGGAGAGAGTTGATATCTAGACAACCCTTAGGAATAAACAAAGACACCAGACATATTTTTTAAAACAACTTTGCTTAAGGAAATTCATTTAAGAACAATCAGTTACTCTGCAGTCTACTAACTTCAAAGCACAGAAGGAAAAGTTGAACATTGGCCAAAGGGATAACCTACATTTAATCTTTTCAGAACAGAATTTTGAAGAGAGATTACATTAAAATGAAAAGCATACCTGTATGACATTTTAAGAAATCCTGAATTAGAAGTGTTTAGTTAAAAGATCATGCATCCCAAGCTGCTGACAGTTTAACAAGTAGAGGTAGAGGTCAGCTTTGCTGGTTCATCCCACCCCCATCTTTCATCTTCCCAAATTGAATATAGAACAATAATGAATTGGCTGGGTATACTGTTTATATTAGCTAATACTTATTTGCCTGTGCCAAACCAAGCATCATAAGACTGACACTATCTTGCCATGTTCCAGACAGAATGTGAGAGCTCTTCAGCAAACTCTAAGCCTTTTTTAAAATCTATTTTTGCTTTTGAGATGACCAAAACATATTTACAGATATGACTGAATCCTAAGATTTATGATAGATTTTTGACAAATACTTCCTATATTTATGCAATGCAAAGTTTACGGTTACTAAAGAGCCTTTTCTTTGGTATATCATAGATTTCTGTCAAGCAAAACAACTAATGTCAAGGAATTAGGTTCTGACAATTTCAGTGTAAGTATTAAGTCACATAAGTTAAGTTTACTGGGTTTATCTGGCTCCCAACCTCCAAGTATCTGGAACATAAGTAGATTTCCAATATTTGTTAAACAGGTAAATATCTTTAAAATCCTTGTTTGGCTATTTTTCTAAAAAGGACATGGTCCTAATGTATACCTAGAGTCCTCTGCTTTGACATCTACTTCTCCAAAATTATTCTTCTCATTCAGATCTTTGAATATTCCCTCTGCAATTGTCTTAGAAAAGATAATTAAGAATGTGAATCATGGAATCTTTAAAAAATTCTTACAACCAAACAGTCACACTAGAATAACTACAGAGTAGTCTAATAAACCATTTTTAACAGAATTATCTGTGATAATCAAGAAAAGAGTGAACTTGTTTTCACTACTATAAATGTGCCACTTAGTATATGATTATGAAAAAAATTGACCCATTTGAATTTCTCTTCATACATAAAATGGATATAAAAATAGTTTGTATATTGCAGGATTCTTATGAGGAAGGAACAAGATAATTCATGCAAAGTTGTATTTAAATGATGAAATGCCACAATAAACACTTATGCTATAGTTACAATTTACTTAGTAATCGTATCTAAAGTGCTTTAAAATGCATTCACTTCAATGGTTGAATTCTTTATCGTCCATCTCCCATAGCCCCTGTATGGTTAAAAACACTGAAATATTTTCTATTAAGAGGTAATATAGGTGGTATTAAAAAAAGAACAGGAGTCATGCAGATGGGAATATAAGTTCCAGCCCTATCACAAAGGACAGTTCCTGTATACAAACTACTTTTCTGAAATCCCATTTCCCATCCAAAAAAAGAAAAGCCAGAAATTATGGCTCCATCTGCTTATCATCATTAATAATTAATTAAAATTCATTTTCCTTTCCATAACAAAGAAACAAGTCCAGTCCAGCCTGAGAACTCATCTCTCCATGAAGCTTTACTCACACTGCCTTCTCCAGGGTCCTCACACAAGCCAAGCTTGTGCTTATGTCACAGGGGCCTGGAAGTGCACATACTTTACCACAGTGGAACACCTCCACTCACCCCATGGAAACCATGTGAGGCATGTGAAATCAAGTAAGAATAGTAGGTTCCCATGAAGCTTGTGCATTTGAGAAACTTTAGTACTTCCTAGGCAATACCAGTGACTAAACTAAACTTGCAATTTAAAGTGGACCTGATTTATATGATCAATTAGAAAAATTCAAGGAATTTGCTAAGTAGATAACAATAATTTCTAAAGGCAAAGATGTACCTTCATGAATAGTTTCTCATCCTGAAAAAAAATGATCACCTTCTGAAAGTCTATGCTAGTTATCTGAAATAACAAAGGTGAAGTACAAATTATGTGATCCATTGTAACCTGAAATAAACACATGTTGCTACTCTGTGATTTTGGTCTTTATCCCAGTCTGACCAATTTCTTGAGATTGTACCTCAAGATGTTCTCCCGCGGAGATTTCACTGAGAACACTTTAATCCATTTTCTTAAAAATCCATAACAAAATTACTAGGAGCTCAATGTCTTATCAAAACTCTTTTGTTTTAAAAATGGTACACGAAAAAAGATAATCTTCAGTAAGTGTAACTAAGGCATTTTATACCTGCAGTGATGAATTGTTCCATTGGAGGATAGCAGCAAAAAAGTTCACATTGCCAAGAACAAAGACTTCTTGTCACCTCAATGTATTCTTCCTGAATTTTACTAATTCAAACATCCCACTCCTCCAACACCAATCTTCAAACAATTTGACTTGTTCAGTTCCCCCATTAGGACTGTACTTACATTCCAAAAGATCTCTGCTACACACTCTGTGTAACAAAGTACTTAAAGTAAAAACACAAGAACTAGATATCAAAGGGTTCAAATCCATATTTGCTATTTATTACATATATAATCTGATACTAACTTCAGTTAAGGTAAAATTAACACTTTAGTAACAATACCTATACTTCATAACTTTGTCATGAGTAGACATAATGTATATAAAACATTTCTTGGCACTTTGTAGGTAAACAACAAAGGACAGCTGCTTTTATTATTGTCGTTTGCTAGGAGCCACAAGCAAAATATATGATGTATGGCACCTTTGGTTGTAAAGCCAGCTAGCCACTGAGGTATTATTATGCTAAGATTTACATTCATATGCAAATTGGGCTCCTGCTGTTCACCTTGGCCTACTACTGGACTCATGTTACGGGGACTCATGGAGAGTTCCCATTGGTTGGGGAAGGATAGTAGGAGGAAATTCCGGGGGAGGTCCGGGGGACCCCGGGTTCCGGGAGACGGCGGTTCCGGTTAGACGCCCGCGTGGGAGGACCGGTTTTTTGCTTGCTGGCGCTGAGAGTGTTGGCGGCTTTTTCAAAATAAAGTTTTGTTCCTGCTTGAGTGGCTCGTGATTCTGTGCCCAGCCAAGACTGCGGCATTTGGTGGCCCGTACGGGGAACGCCTGAAACTTAGAGGTGAGTAAAACTGCTCGCCCCTGAGGGAAGGCGACAGAATGGGTGAACATTTAGAAAAACAATGTGTTCTTGTTTTGATTTATTTTGTTTTTATTTCAAGCTCCCTAGCCCTAGAATTTTCTCAGGCGAACTGGGAAAAATGGTTGGCTCAAGGTTTGAAGTTATTCGGCCCTGAGAAAGAGAAAATTGATACAACCATTGTCTGTTCCATTTTTGTTTCATTCTGTTTCGGCTTTGTTTTATCCTATCTTATTGGGTTACGTTACCTTTATAGTAGATTAGAATCCAGTAAAAAACAAACCGAAAAACTGCTAAGTAAATTGTTAGAGGTCCAGACTATGGTAGAAAAAACGCTAGGTCAAGCAAAAGAGAAGGTCTCTCAAGCTAGTCAGACAGAGGAGAATTTAAAGAAAGCAAGCTTAGAGGAAAAGCAGCCATCAGGTGGAGAATTACAACAGGAGGTTGCTACTAACTCCGTTCTATCACCAGAGGGCGTAACTCAACCAACAGCTCCATCTACCGCTGAGCGGCCCTCAACTCCCGTAGTTGATGGACGGAATTCTGAGGCAGGACCCCAAAGATTAGCATGCCCTGTACTTGAGCAGGCAGGAGGGCAACGAATTCACCGTGCTTTAGATTTCAAAACAATAAAGCAATTAAAGGAGGCTGTAACGACCTATGGGCCGCAAGCTCCCTTCACAATAAGCATGGTCGAATCTGTTACCAACTTGGACATGACACCAGCAGATTGGGCTAACATGTGTCGATCTGTGCTAAACGGAGGACAATATTTGTTATGGAAGGTTGCCAATGAGGAATTTTGCATGGAGACAGCTAGGCGAAATGCAGAAGCTGGTTATCCTCAAAGAAATATGGACATGCTATTGGGAAAGGGACCATATGAGGGTCAAAGACAACAAATTGAATATGACCCTGGCGTATATGCACAAATTGCTGTAGATGCAGTTAGGGCATGGAAAACTTTACAGGGGCATGGAGACTTACAAGGTCAATTATCTAAGGTAATACAAGGAACTAATGAACCTTACGCTGAATTTGTAGATAGACTTATTCAGTCAGCCTCTAGGATATTTGGTAATACAGAACAGGTAATGCCATTTATAAAACAACTGGCTTATGACCAAGCAAATCGTTGCTGCAGAGAGGTCATTAGACCATGGAAACATGAAGATTTAAACACATATATTAAATTATGTAGAGACATTAATGAACAAGGGCAAGTCTTAGCAGCAGTACAACAGGCTTTAGATGCCAGGCCAAAAACATGCTATAATTGTAATCAAACAGGACATTTTAAAAGGAGTTGCCCCGTAAAAGGAGGGTTTAACAAAGCTGGATATCAAAGGAATAGAATACCGGGTATTTGCCCACGATGCCATAGAGGGAAACATTGGGCTAATGAATGCCGTTCTCAAACCACCATAGAGGGTATTCCGTTATCAAAAAACGGACAAGGACCAAGTGTTTACCCACGATATCGTGGAAAAAGGTATCAGGCTCCATTGCCAAAAAACGGACTAGAGGGCCCAATGCCCCGGGGCCCAAAACCACAAATATATGGGGCAATGGAGGAACCCAACAGCACCATCAAGGTAGTGCCCAGGACGCATTATCCATTAAATCCCTCATCAGACAAACTAGAGGGAGCGCAGGGCTGGACATCTGCGCCTCTGCCAGAGCAGTACTAACCCCAGAGATGGGAATTCAAATCATTCCCACAGGAGTAAAAGGACCTCTTCCCCAGGGAACAGTAGGCTTATTATTGGGACGCAGTTCTTCTACACTAAAAGGACTTATGATAAGTCCTGGGGTAATTGATCCCGATTATGAGGGTGAAATAAAAATTATAGCTAGTTCTCCAAGAGGTATATCAGTAATTTCACCAGGAGATAGAATAGCACAGTTATTAATAATACCCAGCCTGCATGATAAATTTTCCAGTTGTAATGTAGAAAGAGGTTCCAAGGGATTAGGCTCCACAGATGTAGATTGGGCTATGCTGTCTTTAAATTTAGATTCTCGCCCAATGCTAAAATTAAATATTCAAGGACATGACTTTAATGGGCTGCTGGACACAGGTGCTGACCTCAGCATAATATCTCGTCAAGAATGGCCAGAACATTGGCCATTACAACAAGCCACTCAAACGCTTCGAGGCCTAAGAGTGGCAACAAATCCCCATAGAAGTGCTATGGTATTAGATTGGAGGGATCCTGAAGGATGTGAAGGAACTATACAGCCCTATGTATTGGATCATCTTCCTGTAAATTTATGGGGACAAGATGTCCTAGATCAATTAGGATTGACATTAACAAATAACATCAATCCTAACGTGCCCACTACTAGGGCTAAACAAGGCTTTAGGAAAGAAAAAAGATTAAGAGAACAAGAACAAGGTATGACAGCACCTATTCAAATAGATCAAGAAATAAATAGACATGGATTGGGTTTTCAGAAAGGGCCACTGAGACAATCAAAATTACTTGGAAATCAGAAAGACCAGTGTGGGTTCCTCAGTGGCCCCTGACTAAAGAAAAGATACAAGTAGCCCATGACTTGGTCAGACAACAATTAGCGGAAGGACATATACAACCTTCTGTATCCCCCCATAATACTCCCATTTTTGTCATTAAAAAGAAATCTGGTAAATGGAGATTATTACAAAATTTAAGAGCCATTAATAATGAGATGGTTATTATGGGACCTGCTCAATCAGGGATTCCTCAATTGTCTGCTTTACCAAAAACCTGGCATGTTTTAGCTATAGATATTAAAGATTGTTTCTTTTCAATTCCAATTCATCCCGAGGATAGTCCACATTTTGCATTTACTATCCCTGCACTGAATCATGAAGGTCCTGATCAGAGATATGAATGGAAAGTACTCCCTCAAGGGATGGCTAACAGCCCAACTATGTGTCAAATTTATGTTAATAAAGCAATCCAGCCACTTAGAAACCAAAATCCTGAACTACAAATATTTCACTATATGGATGATGTGTTATTGGCACATAAAGATAAAAACACATTGCTAGAATGTTATGCCACACTTACAAACTTATTGAAAAATTATAATCTAGAGATAGCAATAGATAAAGTACAATTAAATCTTCCAATTAATTATTTAGGAGTTCTATTATCCTCAACCATGGTCCGTCCACCAAAAATTCAAATACGAGTAGATCAACTCAAATCACTTAATGACTTTCAAAAATTATTGGGAGACATAAATTGGATAAGGCCTTATCTAGGCATACCAACAGGAGAGTTAGGACCTTTATTTGATATTCTAAAAGGTCCATCAGATCCAAATTCACCCCGCATGTTAACGCCTGAAGCAAGAAAAACATTAAAAATCATTGAAACGTATATGGAAAATATGCATTTGGATAGAATTGATATAAGTTTGCCTTTATTATTTATTGTACTACCAACAAAAAATATTCCTACAGGAGTATTTTGGCAGGAAGGTCCATTATTGTGGATACATTTATCTTATTCTCCTAACACTATTCTTACTAGATATCCTGAGGCTGTAGGACAATTAATACTCAAAGGAATAAAAGCAGCTAAGGGAGTGTTTGGGATTTCTCCCAATAAAATTATCACTCCATATACTATGGATCAAATTGATGAGTTAGCTAATGAGTTAAATACTTGGGCAATAATCATGTGTAAAACTAGTGTTTCATTTGATAATCACTTACCATCTAATCCTTTGTTGTCTTTTTGGTCTAAGCATCCTGTAGTTTTTCCAAAAATGACAAGAAAAACCCCTATCATAAATGCTCCAAATATATTCACTGATGGGTCAAACAATCGTACAGCAGCAGTAGTTACTCCTGATCAAACTTTTACATTTTTAGTACCCAAACAATCAGCTCAAAAGGTAGAGCTTAATGCAGTATTACAAGCTTTTATGATGTTTAAAGATTCTGTATTTAATTTATTTTCTGATAGTCAGTATGTAGTTAATGCTATAGTATCCCTTGAAGATGCTGGTAGGATCTCACCTTCTTCTACTGTTTTCTCTTTGTTTTCCACTATACAAAGTCTAATCTGGGACCGAAAAGATCCATTCTTCATAGGTCATATCAGGGCACATACAGGATTGCCTGGAGCCCTTAGTATGGGCAATGAACTAGCAGATAAATCTACACATGACATACATATTTTCTCCACAATAGAAGAAGCTATAAATTTTCATAAAAGGTTCCATGTCAATGCTAATACTTTACAAAAGCGTTTTAAAATAACTAAAGAACAAGCCAGACATATAATAAAACAATGTCAAAATTGTGTGACATTTTTACCACAAGTTAATCTTGGAGTCAATCCTAGAGGACTGATACCTAACCATATTTGGCAGATGGACGTCACACACTTGCCAGAATTTGGAAAATTAAAATATTTACATGTTACAGTTGATACCTCTTCCGGATTTTTGATGGGCTCCCTTCATGCCGGAGAAAAAACTAAAGATGTTATAGCTCATTGCTTACAAAATTTTGCCACTGTGGGCGTTCCAAAACAGTTAAAAACGGACAACGGTCCTGGTTATACTTCCACCTCTTTTAAACAATTTTGCTCATCATTTGGTATTACTCACATAACAGGAATTCCATACAATCCACAAGGACAAGACATAGTTGAAAGAGCTCATCAAACTATTAAAATGTACTTATTAAAACAAAAGGAGGGAATTGGAAAGGGGTATATATCCCCCAAAGATAAACTTAAAATAACCCTTTTTACTCTAAACTTTTTAAATTTAGATTCATCGGGACTTAGTGCTGCGGAAAGACATTTGTACCCCAAAAATGTACATAAGCCTAAGGTACTTTGGAAAGATATTCTAACAGGACAATGGAAAGGCCCGGATCCAGTGATAGTCTGGAATCGGGGCGCTGTCTGTGTTTTCCCACAGGATGAACAACAACCGATTTGGATTCCAGAGAGATTAACTAAAACAATTTCTACAGAAAAAGAAGATGATTTGACTCAAATCCATAACAGCTGACATCCAAAGCTCCAGCTTGGCTATTCTTACATCTGCGACAGTGATTAACCAAGGTGTTTTTTTCAATATCTATTTTATTATTGCATTTTTCCACATCATAAAGTTCTATTTTATTTTTGAGCTCATACAAACCTAGGTTAATGTTTTCTGATCAGTTTTATTTTTTGACTGTGTTTTATTTTTTGACTGTGGAGTTTTTAAACATTGCAATGGAGATTTCACCTAGGTATAGTTACAAGGCCTTTATTTACTATTGTCTTATGTGTTGTATGTTGTGTGCACACTTCTGTTTTGTGTTGTATGTCTGTATGTGTGTATGTCCATATTTCTTATATGAGGAGCGCTCATGAGAAAATGGATCCGAATTTTTTCTTTATTCACGTGATTTATATAGTTTAATTTAAATTAGGTAAACAGCTGTTAATGATTGTTTTTAAAGATGGTTAACAGATCTGTTTGTTTGCTAATTTAAATTTGGTAAACAGCTGTTAAGGATTGTTTTTAAAGGAGTTTAACAGATCTGTTTGTTTACTTTCACCTTTCCTTTTTATTATATTTAATAATTCTGTTCAGGATAATGTCTCTTTAACATCATTGCCAGAATTTCCATCTCCATCCCAATTCCAGTGAAGACTGAGATAAAACCAAACTACAGCTTCTATGATAGCAATCACAGTAAACTGTATAAACTGATGCATCAATGAATATAACTCAACAAGTAATGCTATCAAGGACTTGATTTACTTTGGGAGGAAATGGACATATTGATAGACTCCTCCAATTTAAACTGCTTGCAGAACTTGCCTGGACTATATATCAGTTGCATACATTGTGAAATATCATCTGGTGCACCAAATTGTGGTACTGCTGGCATATCTTTGCTGATGGTGTCACCAGTGATGCAATTTCCTTGCCAGCTCACCCCATGTTTATTGTGGTAATACTGGCATATCTTTGCTGATGGTGTCACCAGTGACGCAATTTTTCCAAGGAGCCATCAATTGGCTTGGTGTCGTGGCATTTCTGTATCCTCCTCCCTTCTACTAGTGATGGTCTAAAATTTGGGGGCCAACAGAGGTGAGGCAAAGAACCTTACCCCCCCACTGGCACCAAGGCAAAATTTGGGGGCCAACAGAGGTGAGGCAAGAACCTCACCCCCCCCACTGGTGCATAGGCCTATCCACAAACATGGCTGAATGCTGGACCGGTAGTCAGCGACGGGTTGCTCTGATTACAGTGGATTCAACCTAAGACAGGAAGCTGACGCCTAAAGGTCAGTTCTCCCATGACGGGTAAGAACCATATGTTAAATTGGACAACCTACCAGGCACGGTCCCTAGCCACATTGCTTGTTACTTAATTAAACAGAAGGGGGCAGATGCTAGGAGCCACAAGCAAAATATATGATGTATGGCACCTTTGGTTGTAAAGCCAGCTAGCCACTGAGGTATTATTATGCTAAGATTTACATTCATATGCAAATTGGGCTCCTGCTGTTCACCTTGGCCTACTACTGGACTCATGTTACGGGGACTCATGGAGAGTTCCCATTGGTTGGGGAAGGATAGTAGGAGGAAATTCCGGGGGAGGTCCGGGGGACCCCGGGTTCCGGGAGACGGCGGTTCCGGTTAGACGCCCGCGTGGGAGGACCGGTTTTTTGCTTGCTGGCGCTGAGAGTGTTGGCGGCTTTTTCAAAATAAAGTTTTGTTCCTGCTTGAGTGGCTCGTGATTCTGTGCCCAGCCAAGACTGCGGCAGTCGTTATTATTGCCATTATTGCTATCGACTACCCAATTTTTCTTAATCCATTTAGTTCATGTCAGTTTTTGTTGTCTAAACTGTATTTTTAATCATTTCAAATAGCTTGTATAAAGATGCCTAGCCCCTTGCTGAGAGCAGAGACAACAGCATAAAAAGGGGCCATTTTTCTCCTTAATTTTTTTTCTTGTATTTTATTTACTTACTGCCTAGCAAGATTTATTAAAAATTTTTCTGTACTCCTTCTGTTAATTGTGTACTTTGAAATAAGTGATAAATATATTATTATATTAAACAAGTACTATCTAATTTTCACACAAACTTAATAGATCCTTTAATATCTTTGAAGAAAGCAGGACACAAACGATAAATAACAAAATAAATAAAGTTAAAATACATCAATATGTCCATTGAGATTTTACTTTGTAAAGTTATTATGTCTAACAGAAGATAAGAGGCAAAGAAGTCAGATTATAGTGGGCTGAGGTATGACTGGGAGGTAAAGACACGGAGCCACACTGTTCAGGACTTCACAGTCAAAAAGCTTGGCAGTGAAACACCTTGCAGATACCTTTGTAGTTGGATATAGCACATTTCTGACAGTTGGCTCTAGTGCAATCTTTCAGGTTTTTAAAACCATTTAATTACGGACTTAGGAACATAAGTCTTAATTAAGACAAATCTTTCTTCTGCCTGAATAAAAACTGCCAAGATGTCAGAGGGTGAGACAAAAAGTTTCTCCTGAATTCATTTTACAGTCTCCATATTTGTAGACTATACAATGCCATACTTTCAGGAATCAATAAGTGCATTTCACACAGGTTCCAAGTCATCTCTTCTCCAGTAAGAACTATGAACTTATACACAAAATGTGTGTGGGTCCATTTGGAAGCAGCATCCACTACTCAAAGCACCATTGTCCTTCTTGTGTATTGGATCTATCCCTCCAATTTCTGTTACCAAGGTTCCCCATATCTCTTTTCAAGACTCACTGAGTCAGGTGACTTTGAGTATCTTACTCTTTTTAGGATATACATCCCAGCTCTCCTACTTATTTTTCTTTCCTTGGTTGACCTTTCTAG
Source organism: Spermophilus citellus (assembly GCF_964194105.1). Classification (NCBI taxonomy): domain Eukaryota; kingdom Metazoa; phylum Chordata; class Mammalia; order Rodentia; family Sciuridae; genus Spermophilus; species Spermophilus citellus. The sequence goes on along the minus strand of NC_138191.1, from coordinate 53,741,031 downwards.
ACCTCTTGCCTTAAAAAAAAAACATGGTGTTGATCTCCACAAATCAATACAATGAATATATTTTCCCATAGTCTATAGTCCAAGATGTGGTCTTAAAGAGATGTCAAGTTATTTTTTAAAAGTTCTCTTGGATCCTATATAAAGTTTTCATTATGTTTACTGTCTTAGTCTATAATATCTGTAAAATCTTTTCCCCAAACAAAGCTGAACTGGCTCATCAAGACAGATATGGACAAGTGAAAAGACACCTCAAAAAATGGATGCAGGCAAAGACTGCATTTAAATGATTCAAGGTTTAGTCTTACATGTGTTCAACATACATGTTTATTAATATTTTTCAAATGAACATATTATTTTCTCAAACTGAAGTTATAAAATTATTATAATAAAAGCAAATTAAATATATTAAATTCTATATAATTATCTCATTTGTATGACTAAGTTTATTAGCTTATATATGATGTCTTTAAAATAATTCCCATTTGCAGTTACATTTCAAACTGCAGATTTGACACACCAGCCAGGAAGAATGCCACAATTCCTGCTGTGCTAAACTTACTGAAACAAATAGAAAGAAAACACTTTATTGTGTTTTGTTCCTGTTTTACTATTTTGTAATTGGACTACCCTACAGGAAATACCCTTTTTTATAATATGTCATTGAGTTACTGTAATAATCTCATTTTTATACTCTTCCTTTATATATAGCATAAGTGTTTCTGAATTGCTACTTATGTCAAAGATAAAATAAAATAATAGGAAAGAACTTTAAAAACATTAATCACAAAGGTGTTTGGGGACTACTTATAATGGTACTTGTTCCTCATAACATGACTGAATGTGTGTTTTGAAATGGAAATACAGGCAAACACATTTCAATCCAAATATCTAGGTAGTGGGACTACCAAAATAGAAATGAGAAAATCTCTTGGAAGACATTAAAAAATGTCTTCTCCAATTAAAAATACAGATTAATAGCACATATCTAACTATTTAAAGGTATAAACTTGGTTTTCACCCTTCTGTTTATTAAATGCAATATGGCTAAAAATCAATGTAACCTTGTATATAAATTAATTTTGAAATTCATTTCTGGAATCTGTAATTTAATGTTATAGTCCAAGATGCTTATATTTTACCATGTGTTCCACGGTTAGTTTTGCCAAAGTAAATAGCTTTCATGAAAGTACTAATATCCCCATCAATGAATCAAAAAAAAAAAAATGATTTTCAGAAAATACTTGAAAAACTTCACGTTTATCTGGATCTCATATATTAAGATATTTTTTAACTGATACAAATAAACATAAAAGTTGGACATATAAATGGGAGACCAAGCAGTGGGATATATATATATATATATATATATATATATATATATATATATATATATATATATATATTACATAAAATTTAAATCAGGTTAAATACACTTTTCTCCTCAGACATTTAAGGAATTTTTTTATTTTTATTTTTTTTTTTGTATTGGGTATTTAACCGAGGGATACTTTACCACTGAACCACATCCCCAAATATTTTTATTAAATAAAAATTTATTAATTTATTTTAAGACACTGTCTCGAAAAGTTGCTTAGGGGCTCATTAAATTGCTGAGACTGGCCTTGAACTTGTGATCCTCCTGCCTCAGCCTCCCCAGTTGCTGGGATTACAGGCATGGATGACCACACCCAGCTTAAGGATAATTTTTCAAATGAAAATAACATTAAATGGGGCTGGGGATGTGGCTCAAGCGGTAGCGTGCTCGCCTGGCCTGCGTGCGGCCCGGGTTCGATCCTCAGCACCACATACAAACAAAGATGTTGTGTCCGCCGATAAAATAAAAAAATAAATAAATATTAAAATTCTCTCTCTCTCCTCTCTCTCTCCCTCTCTCACTCTCTCTTTAAAAAGAAAAGAAAATAACTTTAAATGAAGTTATTTTGACACTGAAGTAATAAAATTCATTTAAAATAGTTTTCAAGTAAAACAAACTTTTTGAATAATTTTGCTGAATAGCAAAGAAATTTCATTTCTACTGATTAATGCAAAGTCTTCTCAGTCTATTTAAGAAGAAAACACAAAATTTGTTATTATATTAAGTGGTATTTTTCATAACTCTGATTCTCATTTAATGTTGATACCTTTAAGGGTCTTAAAAAACATCATATGTAAAGGGATATAATATCTACTTTGGAACTTTGTATAAACATCATCTATTTCTGAATCAGACTATACGGATACCCATCGTTTTACTTCACATAAAATACATATATAATTTCCTCAGAAGTAGACACATTAGTAAATATAACAGAAGAAGAGGAGGAGGAGGAAGAATAATAGGAGGAGGAGAAGGGAGAGGGGGGAGTGGGGGGAGAGGGAGAAAACAACTATATATAACCAGAAAAATTACATCCTATAGGATAATATCCTTAAACTCTTCCTAAAACTCTGAGACCTCAAGATTTTAAGGTGTTATATAAATTCACCAAGAAAACAGAACGAAAGCATTTATTTCATAAAACTTTAATTAGACACATCCTACAATGTAACTTTGACTTTATCCCTACAGAATCCCATTGATATTTATCTCCCTACACTAAAGTCATTTGATTGTGTTCACCCAGGTGTAGCGTACTCAATGATACAGAACTCTCTCCAGAGAAGAGAACAGGGAATTAAAGAAATTAGAAGATAACAGGTTGCATATTCTAGCTGTAAAAACAGACACTTTAGGAAAGGTAAGTGCTTAAGTGGTCATATAAAAAGCTCAATTAAAACTAATTTAACTTTGCTCATAGGATTTGTTAACCTACACTTTTGAGCACTGAACTGAGTAGACAGAACCAAGTTATCCTTTAGTGTTCCTTATTTAACCAGACTAATTAAGAACCAATTCTCACCAAAGTAGTAAATCATTTCATTTATAATGAGTTAGTTTTAATATATACTACTACGATGTTGAAAAAAATGTTAATTGATATTTGTTGGTTAGTAAAATATCTGGTTAAAATAAGCAATGGCCTAGCCATATTTTGATTCATTTGAATGAAATAAAAATTGTAAACTATACCTTATACAGGATAAAGAACTCACTAAAAATTAAAATTAGTCCCAGTAACAGAATCAAAATCAGACCAGCTAGAAGATAAAATAAACTGTGTTTTTTGATGCTGAATCTGAAGTTTCTACAGAGCAATCTAATGTCAGGTAAGCATTTAGAACTGTGTTTGGAATTGAAGAGGGTGACTAGGGTGTATGACACAGACAGAGAGGACAATGAGGGGTAGCCTGTGGAGACAGACAAAGAAACAGATGAGTTCACCAAAGGCAAGAATAGAGAGAAAGAAAATGCCAGAATGAAACTGCCTGGCATGTTCGCATCAGAGAGAAATGAAAACCAGCAGTGGATCAAACATTTTTCTTGAAATGAACAAAACAAAAATAAATTATAAATAACACAGATTTGTTTTCCTTTGAACTTATGCCATATAATTGTTTATTTTAAAGTAGAGCATGCCCTTCATGACAAAACAATGTGTTAAGGTACACACAGAGGGCAAAATTAACTTTGAAATAGAATACATAAAGGCACAAGAGGCCAGTCAATATTACCACTGCCAAAAACTATAGAAAGCTGGGTAAACCCCACATCCATATTTTTAAAGGCATGCAAGATTGGAGAAAGGAAGGGGATTTCACAAACTAATGTTCCTAATAAGAAAGAACTTTCTCAGGATGAAATGAGGAGATAATCAGAAAACTTCTAGTGATCATTGGTAAGGGGCTGGTGTGTTTTACTTGGAAAGTTTTCCCCCCACTGGAGACATGTTGAACTGTTAGTAAGGCTAATGGCAACTGAAAGGCAGACAGAAAGCAAAACATGGTAGAGAAGGTTGGAGACACTAAAGAAAACTGTCAGAATTTCAACGGAGAAAACTGGCCAATCTCAAATCCTAGCTGTAAACTCAAGCAATTCTCTCAGAATGAATGCATGATGTAAAGATACTGAAGCTCTAGGTAAACTATTAACCACTTTCACCTAATTAATACTCATAAAACACTACTCTCAAAAATTGCTGAATAAACATTCTCATCAATTCACATAAAACATTCACCAAGAACTAGGCCATCTCTCAATTAAAAACCAAGTGTCAACATCCAACATACGGTATTTGTTTTTGGGGGACTGGCTGACTTCACTTAGCATTATCTTCTCCAATGCCATCCATTTACCTGCAAATGCCATGGTTTTTTTCTTTTTTTAATGCTGAGTAAAATGCCATTGTGTATATATGCCATATTGTTTTTTAACCATTCATCCACTAAAGGACATCTAAGTTGGCTCCACAGTTTAGCTATTGTGAATTGTGCTGCTATAAACATTGATGTGGCTGTGTCCCTATAGTATGCTGTTTGTAAGTCCTTTTGGTATAGTCCAAGGACAGAATAGCTGGATCAAATGGTGGTTCTATACCCAGTTTTCCAAGGAATCTCTATACTGCTTTCCAAATTGGCTGCACCAATTTGCAGTCCCACCAGCAATGTATGAACGTGTCTTTTTCCCCCACATCCTCACCAACACTTATTGTTTGTCTTCATAATAGCTGCCATTCTGATTGGAGTGCGATGATTTCTTAGAGTGGTTTTGATTTGCATTTCTCTGATTGCTAGAGATAATGAGCATTTTTTCATATATTTATTTATTGATTGTATATCCTCTTTTGAGAAATGTCTGTTCAGGCCCTTAGCCCATTTGTTGATTGGGTTATTTGTTTTTTCAGTGTTTAGCTTTTTGAGTTCTTTGTATACCCTAGAGATTAGTACTCTATCTGATATGTGAAGGGTGAAAATTTTCTCCCAGGATGTCGGCTCTCTGTTCACCTCACAGATTGTTTCTTTTGGCAGGAGATTAGCAAGGATGGTGGAATATGATGAACATCATTATACAAAGTACATGTATGAAGACTTGAATTGGGTGTCAACATACTTTATATACAAACAGAGATACAAAAATTGTGGCATATATGTGTATTAAGAATTGTAATGCAAAAAAAAAAGAATAAAGAATAGTGTTACCTTAGATTAGGTAGAGGGAAGTGAAAGGAGGGAAAGGCAGGGGATGCGGGGATAAGAAAGATAGTAGAATGAGACAGACATTATTACTTTATGTATGTATGTGACTGTATGACCAATGTGATTCTACAATATATATGCACTCAGGAAAATGAGAAATTATATCTCATCTATGTATGATATATCAAAGTATATAAGTGCATTCTACTGTCATGTGTAACCAATTAAAACAAATAAAAAATTAAAAAAAAACAAATGTCAAAGGATTGAATTCTTAACAGATTTTGTTTGGTCCATAAATTAGAAGTCAATATCAATAAAATCTAGAACTCAATCAACAATGTTAGAGAGATGTCCTTGTTTCATATCCTCACCAAAATTTGTTTTTTGTCAGTCTGTTTAATATTCATTATTCAAGTAGGTGTAAACTGGTATCTTACCATTGTTTTCATTTCTATTTTCCTAATGACTAATGTTAATCATATTCATGTGACTATTAGATTTTGTATATCATCTTTCATGACAACTCCTGTTCAAATATTTTGACTTTTTTTAAAAATTTTATACACTTTTTTTTTTTTTACCAGTTTTAGGTTCATAAGAAATTTAGCCAAATGTTCCCACATACCTCCTGCCTGGCCCCACATACACACACATACTCGCTCACCATTAACATCTAAAATCAGATTGCCACATTTGTTAAATTATGAACCAATACACATCTTTATCATACAAAGTTCACAGTTTACAGTAGTGGTTGTTCTTGCTGTTGTACATTCTATGTTCTTTGGTAAACGTATAATAACATGTATCCATTATGGATGTCCTACAAAGTGTTTTTATTGTCCTAAAAAAAATGCTCTGTGCTATGACTATTCACATCTTCCTCCTAAACCCCAGGCAATACCTGATCTTTTTACTATATTTATAGTTTCACCTTTTGCAGGATGCCACATAATTAGAAAAAAAATTATATAAACATTTTAAATTCGCCTCCTTCATTTAGTATTTTGCATTGAAGATTTCTCTGTGCCTTTTGATAATATGGTAGTATCTCTTTTGTGCCTCATAATATTCCCTTGTCTGGATGTACCATAATTTGTTTGTCATTCACCTGTTAAAAGACAGCTGTTGCTTACAAGTCTAGCAGCTATGCAATTAACATGTATGTGCAGGTTTTTTATATAGACAAATTTTCAATTCAAGCAAACGCCAACAAATGTAATTCCTGAATCGTATGGTAATGTTTACCTTTGTAAGAAACTGCCAATTTGCCTTCCAAAGCCTCTGCATCACTTCACACCCTTGTCAGCATGTGGTATTATCAATGTTCTGAATGTTGGCCATTACAATACTGTCGTGGTAAATCACTGTTTTATGAATGTGAATTTCTGAATATGTAATTCCCTAATGACATATGACACTGAGCATCATTTCACACACTGATTTGCCATCTATATATTTTGGAGAGGTATATGTTCAGATCTTTTGTCCATTTTTAAATCAAATTTTTTTTTCAATTGTTGAGTGATAAGAGTTCTTTATATTTTTTTTTTACAACAGTCCTCTTTCAAATGGTTTTCTGGCATCATGTACAACCAGAGAAATGATAAGCTGTGCTCCACTTGTGTAAAAAGGAAAAAAAGGGGGGTACTGCAAATATTTTTCTCCCAGTCTATCGTTTGTGTATTCATTCTCTTGATAGTGCCTTTTGTAGAGCACAAGTTTTTAATTCTAATGAACTCCAACTTATTATTTCTTCATGGATCATACCTCTAACATGGTATTTTGAAAATCATTTCCAAATGCAAGTTCGTGTATATTTTCTATTATTTTTATGGAATTTAATAGGTTTATATTTTAGACTTGGGTCCATTATTCATTTTGATTTAATTTTTGTGAAAAGTATAATGTCTGTATTTAAATTATGGGTTTGTTCTTCCTTTTTTCTCTCTCCCCCTCACTTTTTTACACCTGATGTCCAGTGATTCCAGCAACATTTATTGAAAAGACCACCATTTCTCCATTGAAATGCCTTTGCATTTGCCCTTCTGTCATGGCATCTCCTTGTTCTCTGCTTTCCACCATCCTAGTCTTCTTGTTTCCTTGCTTCCATCACATTCCCACAAGGGCTTTGTACCATAATACTCTCCCCTTCATGCTTTATCCTCTTCTCTTCGCCTATCCCCATAGTTTTTTCAGATCCCATTCAGTTCAGTTTGGGGAAGGATCCTGTCAAAACCTCTGTAATTCATACTCTTAACAATACTCCCCCTCCTTTGTAACATTATCTTAATTATAACTTTATATACTTTTGTGTAGTTATTTAATCAATGCCCACCTTCCTTCCCATTACACAATAAGGGTAAAGTTCATAAAAGTCTGCTCATAATTGTATCTCTAATGTGTACTAATGCTTTACATGTATAAGTAAATATTTAAAAGTATAGACCAGATGCAAGAGTAACTATCTCCACTTTCAATGCTTTCAATGGCACTGTGTTTTCAATGGCCTTGTACTATTCCGATTATTCTAGAGTCATCTTACTTATACAAATGCTATTAACACAAATACAAAGATTGCTCAAAACACTAAATATTTAAGTGCAACTACAAAGCCCTCTTCCTTACTAAAATCCTCTGACATGTCAGAGAGGATATGAGACCCTTGCATACAAAACATCAAAACATAATTCTTAAAATTCAATAAACTATACTACATTCAGTATTTTTAATTCCATTCTAATACACACACACATACACACATATTTAAAATTCTATGTGAAAATAGAAACATGATTCAAATATATTTGACTTTTCCTCAATTACATTTTCCAAACTATGGGATAAAATTCAGTTTATGTTAAGGTGTATTATAATTCTTAGCTATAGGTAGTCCTTACAAAACCTAAAACCTTTTAATTTTCAATCATAAATAGCCTGAGGTCATTAACATAGAGATAGTAACTAAATTATAAATAAAAATTTGATACATATATATTTGAAGAATATCAAAAGAAACCAAAAAATCACTAATCATAAATGGAAATTTTTTAAATGCAGCTGAATTATCACTTTCTTCTTTTTTTCCTTATCAGTTACCTTGAGTCTATTTCCATGTTTTCAATTTTACCCAATGCTTACTCCCTACTGGTTTTGTTTTAATCTTCTCTCATGATTTTAAAATGAATAAATGCATGCTGATGACTTACAACATTTTATGCACATCACTATCTTTCATCTAAACACTTTCAAAAAGCTACCTCTTTTGCCAGCATGTCCATCTCTACACACTACACTTTGAAAGTAGAGATTTCGGGCTGTTTACCTTATGGTCAGCTCTCAACCTTAGGCTTAGTAAAATTTGGCAAGGCTATACTGAACCGAATGTAGTAATCGAGTAGAAAAAGCTTTGCTGAGTATTTTTTTAGTAAACATATAAGGTAACTAAGATCACTTTCTGTATCAATCGAGATATGTGGAATGTGATAAGACATTTAAAGATATTCAATTTGAATAACAATACACAGAGCATGTGTGTGTGTGTGTGTGTGTGTGTGTGTGTGTGCGTGTAGAGTATATGTATGTAGGATTATAATGTTTATGTTTACAAACACTAGGAATTTTTTTCCAAGATGCATTTTTTTCAAATAAGTATAATAATAGTAAAAGTAGTAATAGTAAAAACAACCAAGAATTAGTCAAGTCAAATTAATCTGCCATGCTACATAATCATGAGGATATAAAATATAAAACTCACATTATGAAGGTTTATTCATGGTCTAAAACTATTTGTTTAAATAAATTATTTCTATTTTCATCATATTTAAATGTATTTGTGCTCCCTATGAGCAAACAAATAAATAAGTAAGCAGATGCATTCAATAATTTAGATTTGTCTAGAAATTCTTAGTTTGGTCATACAGATTTCAGAAAGTATATATTAATATTGATATAGTCCAGATATCTTTTGGGAATAGCATATCATCTATGAAAATATGTGTGACAAAATTATGTCACATCCCTTAAAAACAGATATTTGGGTGTAAGCACTGAAGGAACATTTGAGTCTCATAAAATGTCATATGAGCAGAAAATAATCCTGCATACATAGAAATTAAAGGAAAAGTCTTATATTAAAACCAAATTATGATAGACTTTCATTTTACTGGAATGATACTGCTCAAGGAAAAACTCTCAGTCTGCAATTAATGGTAGTAACCAGCTCAAACTGGCTACCCAATGATTTTTTTTCTTGAGTATTATTAATATTTTTTGTTATTGCTATAATATGTTTTAATTGATTTTTTTAAATACATGACAGCATAAAGCATTACAATTCTTATTACACATATAGAGCACAAATTTTCATTTCTCTGTTTGTATATAAAGTATATTCACACTAATTTGTGTCTTTTTACATGTACTTTGGATAATGATGTCCTTCACATTTCACCAAATTATTTATTACATTTTATTCATGTGGAATCATTTGCTTTTACTTGTGTGTCAAACTAGTAATATTTTCTTTATAGGAAAAAATCTTATCCTTATTTCACTATTGAATATAAAAAATGTCTGATTTCTCAAACATATTTCTCATCCAAGATGTTTAAATTTTTACCCAATTCTTACTTCTGGGTGAGAAGTGTCTCAAGCAATATTCCCTCACAGAATATGAAATTATAAACAACATCTAAGGGGTGAAGGAAGAAAGGAAATATGAAGGAAAAATATGACAATGACAAATACAATACCAGTAAGTAATTTAACTTTATTGTAAATCATTTTTCTTCCCCGTGAAAGGGATTCCTCTAAAGTCTTCCTGAAAGATAAAGGAAAATACTGGCAGGATAACTCGTTTGTAAACATACCACAGATATCAATGAAATGGATTACCTCTGGCCCAATGACAAACACCTATTTCCACTAAAAGTTGATGTTATAAAAGATCTCTAAATAAAATTACCACTATTACTTCTTCTATTCCCCAGCCAAAGTAATGGGCCTTAAAATGGGAGAGGGCTCTAAGGCTAATATTTATAAATGTACTAAATTAAACTGAACCTGTTAGGCTCCTTGTAAAACATTAAGAAGTTTAAAATTTAAATATCATTAACTAATATATGTGTAGTTAATATGTATAGTTAAATTATATATAAATGTGTTAGATAATAAAGTACTTAACATTTTCTTTCTTTATTTTTTAATGTAGCTTTTTTCGAATATGTTAGTAAAAGTATGCTGACATAGTAGTTTTATTTCATGTCCTAGGTACAAAATTAATTAGTTGAAATTTCTGAGAAGTAATGAGTCTGCAAGAGAAATCAGTTTGAGTTCCAATTCTGGCTCCTCCAATTTTGCACTATGTGCTCAAATTACTTTGCCTCTTTCATTCAGTTTTTATTCACCAGTTTAAACGGGGGGGGGGGGGCACTGAAGCTGAAAGTCAAGAAGCAATAAAGAAATGAAGAGCCAGGTAGAGTTAGAAAGACAGCATGGTGCCCAATCTCTAATTTTAGAGGAGAAAAAGTTGTCCACTTGGGCAGGAATTCTGTGAGCAAAGTTAAAAGTGGTCAGGAAAATGGTTGATGAGGTAGCCAGTGGCAGGTCACAAAGATACTGCAGGAGAAGATAAAAATAAGAAATTTAAATGTTACTCTAAGTAAATAATAATCTTTTGAAGTGAAATGTCACAATTTGGCTCATCTGAATGTTGCTTGGGAAATGAATTCTGAAGGAAAGAGTGCAAAAAGGGAAACCCATCATTCAAATGAGAGGCAAGGAATGTGGCAAGGCAGAAAGGAAGACTTGGACAGATTCCGGGTATTTTTCTGGAATTAGGGTTAGAGTTTTTACAGAAATTTCTTACTGATTAGATGAGGTATAAGAGAGAAAATTTTTCAATGAATTCCAGATTTGGAGGTCAAATAACTAAGTAGATGGTACTCAGTTTTACTCAAATGGAAAAAGTTGCAAATGAGCAGGTTTAGTGGAGGATTGTGGTGAGAAATTGTTATATCTCTTTTGATACCTGAAGAGGAAATGTAGATATGTAGTTTGAGTTATCTATTAAATATCCAACTGTTTGGATTTTTAAAGATAAAAATCAGGACAGTTATCATAACTGGAGATGCAAATAGAAGAGTCCTCCACAGTAGATGGTTGTTATTTACATAACAATTATGCAGGGAAAGCAGATGCAACATGTCAATATTTAGAGGTTGAAAGAGGAGGTAATAGCCACTCAGGAGAGTGAAAAGGAGTAGCCAATGAAGAGGGGAAAATAAAGGAAATGTAGAGTAACTGAAGCTTACATGGCAGAGAGGGTGGTGTTTCAAGAAAGAAGGGAAGGTGTTTGAAGCCAATGCTCTTGAGGGGTCATGTACAAGTTAGGGATTTGAGGACCAAGCAGCCTCACAGAAATGGCAGACGAGATGCCCAGCTGGAGTGGATCCTGTGAGAATAGGATGTTAGAAAATGGAAAACTTTTATAGACAACTCTTTGATTAGGTTTAGTTTTGAACATGGGAAACAATAATGGGGTGGTATCTGAAAATGAAAAGGTAGGAAGGTTTTGTTAGTTTATAAGATACATTATTATGTAAGCATGCATGTTTGCAGTCAGAAATAATCACAAAAGAAGGAAAAATTAGTAATGCAGGAGAGGGGATAATTATAAGAGGGAAGTTATTGAATGGGTTAGAGGAAACAGGACTCATGTGAGCTTGTGAGCAAAGACTGGCCTTCCACAGGAGCAAGGCCCTTCCAGATATCACAGAAAGAAACACTGAAAATTGGGTTAATTTATTCCCACATCATTGAATGTCTGAACATTTGAGAATAGCTGTCACCAAATAATACCTGTACATCAAGGACACATAACAGGCAATTTTTAAAAGGAAGCCAGAGTATCCCAAATGCCACCTCATTTCATCAAAATAAAACAATAAACAAAAAAAAAAACCTTTCTTTGTGGACTATAATATTTTATTCAATGTTTTATTATAGATTAAACTTTTGAAAGGACGTAATTCTTTAGATGGTTCCATGGATATGAAACTGATAAAGCAGTTAAAATAATGTACCACATAATATATTCTAATCAATATTTTCCCAGTCAGTACCATTTAGGTATCTGGCAAAAGGATTCTTCATCTAAGATTAATGGATAAATTGAAATATCCCAATGTTTCCTTTTTGTAAGTACCACATTGTGGCAAACTGGTATCAAACTAAAAGCAACATTATGCTGTTTCCTAATGTAGGTAGTTCTTTAATGGTTTTCTCATATTTTAAATATAAACAATAAATATCAGATATTACTGCTCATTAATTCAGTGGCATTAATACCTATTCATCATCTTGGTTGCATATTGGTGATTTTACAAGCTAGATTATCTCTTTAATTCTTAATCATGCTTATTTCCTTGAATGCATAATCTTTAAATGCAACATATTCAATTTTATAGAACAGCTTAGAAATTGAGAGATATGACACCTAAGCTAACGTTCTTTACTCATGTTTATTAATAAAATTGGAAGAGATTCATAGTATATTTTAATATTAATTCATCAGAAACAATCACAAATTCCTAATATATTTCTTGAACAACTCTTGGAAATTGGAAATTTATTCTAATGAATTTGTCAAAGTTTATTCCCAAGCAGGGACCAGCCAAGTGCAACCTACAGGCCAAATTCAGCTGGTGGTATGTTTTGGTAAATACAACTTTGCTGGAACACATCCACACTAACCTACTCTTAGATACTGTCTATGGAGGCTTTGGCACTGCCTTAGCACAACAGAGTAGGAGGCTACAGGAACAACATGGCTGAGAAAGGTAAAAATGTTTGTTATATGGCCTTTAAATAAAAATGTTTGCTACGTCTGCATCAGACTATCAATCGTGCCTTGTCAACTGAAGCAACAAACAAACAAACAAACAAAAAAAAAGGAAAAAAACCCTTCAATTTACTAGCTAACTTCACCACTTATCAGAATAGGGGACTTTTTCCCCTAAGAGTAAACACCAAAAACACCCTCAATGAATGATAGTGCATATCAATAAATATTGCATAAGAAAACTAATTAATTGTATAACATGCTAATATATGATAAATGAGAAATATTATAGCTAAATATGAACATATATTTTCCAAATGCGGTGACAATAGAAGTAACCATTATATTTTAGTACATCGTGGAATGCACCCAAATTAATTAGAATGGTCAATAACAAAAAATGCCAATGTGTTTATAAACAATATTCTATTATCTATACGTCTATTCTATTATTCTAAGTTGCAGAAAACACCAAATATAATTACAAAATACATATTCAAAACATGTAAACCACTAATTTTCCACTTGTAAAAGCCTGATTCAAAAAGCAATTTACTTTATGGTTTACTTAAGCTTTGCAACTACATTAAAATATGATAGTATATACACAACAGCTTGTTAACAAGATTATCATAACATTAAAATCATAATGTGGCACTTCAATTATGGATACTTAAAATTAAAGCTAATCCTCACAGTACCAATTTTTATCTCCTAAATAATTTTAGCTATTAGCTGCTCATTCAAAGTCTGTATCTAAAATGATAAGCATTCTAGAGTAACAACTTATCTCTGCACTTTTCTTTGGTAGCACAAGAAAATCTGCATCCCTTCTTTTCTAGTCTTAATATGCAAACCTTCAATGGAAAGGGTAAAAATGTGATTTTTTTTTCCTGACCTTTGCTCAGTGCTTCCTACTCAGTTGATACTGATGATGGTATTTCAAAATAAAAAAACCCTAAATACGAATGGAATGTGTGTTCTTTTTTTGGTTTTAGCATTCCAAATGAATCAAATTGTCATAAAATGGCATTTGCAATGATTGATTTGTTTCTACAAATACAGCTCCTCACTAAACACTGCCTATTACACAGTAGACACCAGGTTGAATATAACAATGCTTACACTAAATATGATAATGCATGTTATAAATAAATAATTAGGTTATGCCTAATTTCATTTGTACTGCTGCTAAACAAAATGTATCCTTGATGATTATGCAATCAATATTTCTTATATTTGAATTCTAATTTAAATCAAAGGTTATAAACTTAGATATGCCAATTGTTATCAAACCCATAAGTCATCCAGAAGTATTATTGCTGAGCATATGTTTGATTTTTAACATTACTAACAAATAATATAGCACTTTCTTCTATGCCCCATGAATGGTGGGAAAATTAAATGGGCTATCTGAAACTATTAAATCTTGCTTTCACTCATCTTTGAAGTAAGTTAATGAAAGAAACATTTTTAACATATGTGGGAGATAGATGACAGCTAAAGTGTTTGTGTATGTGTATATAAATGTATATTATATACTCATCTTGTACAATTTACATGAAGCAAATTACATAGGTTACATAATTACATATAATCAATTACAGATATCTGCTGAGCTGCTTTTCAATCATGTTTATCTGAGAAGATACATCATAATCTAGAAAAGTGATGATGTGCTTTTGTCCTTATATTTCAAAAAATCTAAACATATTCAGCCTGAATTCCTTGTTCACAGGTTACATAGTATAAACCAAACCAAGGAACCTACTGTGGGCTTGGTACAATATGCAGTGCTCTGCTTTAGGCCTGATAAAGACAAGACATTCTCTTTTCTCTAGAACAGGATACTCTGCTGGTTTAAATAAGGTTTCAGAAGATTCCTATTGATACAATTGGTGAAAGAAAACTAAAACTTGGAGAAGCGTAATTTAGAAAGGATCAAGAAAAGGGGCTAACCCATTATTTCTAAATCTAATTATACTTTGTCAAACTTTTGATGTAGTTAAAATATCCACATATAAATGGGCACTTTTGATTACTGAAGTAATTTATATTTTTGATGACTTTCAAAATAAAAAAGTTAAGACTTCTATGATTCTGACATCACATTACATAGCATTTTAAAAAGAAAAATTTCTTTACTTCCCACACTGTTGAACAACCTTCTGATTTCACTAGAAATATTGTGTTGTTTTTTTTTATGTATTTTATTTCATATTCTCTTCAATCCCACTTCAGTTTTTCTGGTAGACTTTAAATTATTTTCTAAACTGCTTAATCAATTCACTAGCATCAAATATTTAGAGTGCCTGTTCTTTCTTCTACATCTTTTTAACTTGTTATAAAATGATTTCTTGGAATCTTCTTGTATCTTTATTACCCTAATGGATTCAAGTAAAAAGTAAAGGGAGCTCTAGACTCCAAATGCTGTCATACATTCCAAGTTTTCCTTGAGCAAGTGGGGGAAATTATTACATATACAAATGCACAAGTAAATACATGTACATATAGAGAATACATGTAAATATGCACACATGAACACACATGCACACAAGCTTATCTCCAGAAATAAAATTAAGTAGGACAATGATATAATCCTTATCTTTAAATCTTATACAGATGAACAAAATTACTCATAGAGATAATCCTTTATTCAAGTTCATGTTAAAGTATCAGTTAAAGAAATACCAGTGTAATTTAACCAGTAGTCTTTTCAAGGGATGCAAGAGTAACATAACTAAAATAATAAACAGGTAAAACAACACCTAAATTACCAGAGCATGAGTAAAGCAGCCTTTAGATCAGCTGGTAACCACCTTAGTAACACTGGATACCAACAGATGAGTGAAATTAAAAATGTACTTTAGGACAATAAATCTAGAAAGGATAGACACAAAAAAACTGAAAAATACCTGTGTAACTATCTTGGAATCTGTCCTTAAACTTTAATTTTTGTTTAAGAAGTTGAGATTACTATTTGTATTCCTTCCAGAGTCAAAAGAAATGAGCACATTACAGCAATTTTAACCTTCTGACTTAAATAATATTAAGAATCATTGCATCTCTTAAAAACTAGTTTCCAAATTGACATGGTCATACAAATGCTTGACTCTGTCTATGTGTCTGAGTTTATGATGTACCTGCATATACTATTCCACACACCAGAAAAAAAGCCAGTAACTGTAAATTATGCAACTCAACACCACCATCTAGTGACAAAATTCTTAACACGTGACAAAGCCAAGCAAAAAGGAAAACAGATTTCAAACACATTTGTCTTAGTAGGTCATATTTATAATAATATTCTAAATATAACAACTCTCAGTGAATAGACTTGGTTCTGCACATAAAATAATAACCTCTAACTGGCAATGTTGTATACTACAAAAATATAATTTGTACTCTTGCTATAGCAATATATCCAAAAAAATCTAACCAATCTGTATTTTTATGTATTAATTAAGCCACTGTTAAAGGAAATTACACTTTCTTTTTCTTAATGAACTATACTGCATTCTATAAGTACCTCTTCTTTTACAGAATTTAACATGTCCTTTTCTCAAGTTCAATTCAAATACTTGTAAATTCTACATACTACCTACTACCCATGTACTACTACTGCCTCTGGATCTGAAGAGGGATATCCACAATGTTAAAAATGGCCCCATCTTTACATATGATGTTTAGAAATTTATTACAGGATGCAAAATAATATCTCATAGATACCATAAGAGGATTGAATTAGCTGAGGTAAGCAGAAAACATGATGAAGTTGAGAAATTTACCTCTGAATTCATTATCATACAATAGATCATAGATTTTACCTAGAGATGACCCTTTCTTATGTGTCCTTCAAATGTTTTACTTGCAGGGATCCTGCAAAAGATTTTCATATAGCCAGAGCATAATTAATTCTACATAAGTCAGGCAAGAAATATTCCCTTTAGTATTCTATATACTACGACTACAATGAAGTTTTACAATCAGTTCTATTAATTATGTATATTATACACAAATTATTTTAAATAAAATCCAGGGCAGTGGCTCATGCCTGAAATCCCAGCTACTTGAGAAGCTGAGGCAGGAGGACTACAAGTTTGAAGATAGCCTGGGAAATTTAGTGAAGCTCTGACTCAAAATAAAAACTAAAAAAGGATTGGGATGTGGTTCAGTAATAGAGTACCCCTGGGTTCAATCCCTAGTACTAAAAATTTTTCTTTAATATAAGTACTAGACACCATTAAAAGAACATAATATGTACAAACAGCAATGTTTTTATTTTATATTTATTAATTTTCGTAAATCACAAATCTTTCTTACATTTTTCTCTTTCCTGTCAATTCTATGAGGTTTTAGATCCGATTTTACAGAAGACCATTAAAACTTAATTGCCTAAAATTACTTGGAGTCTCAGATTTGATTCTTTAATAATATCTGTTTCATATCTGTTCTTTTTTATTTTTGTCACTGTTTTTCTAATTTTTTCAAATATATTGCCTTACAGAATATTTTTTTAAAAAAGAGAAGTATAAGCCTGAAAAAAGTATCTATATGCCCATCACCCAGATGTAATAACTATGTTTCATTCCTATCCTTCTCTCTCTCTCTCTCTCTCTCTCTCTTCTATTTATTCAGTTAAGATCATGTTCTATACGTAATTGTGTATCTTAGTATTTTCATCGAATTTTATAATACAGAAATTCTTGTGTCATTAAAAATACCATGTTAAAGGTCATCTTCATTTCCAGAAAGAGAAGGAAATGTGCGAAAATTTATCATATATACGTGAGTATATGTGCACAGATCTTTGTTTCTTTAATAGTAGGCAATTAGATTTTATTCAATTTGTTCAAAATTATAGTCCCTAAGAATCAAAGCCAGATCGTCCATAATTTCTATGCTTCTACATAGTATATTTCTAGAAAATAAGATAATATGATACTCTGTGTTCATTCTAAGGAGCTTAACATTTACTGTCACACTCCTTTCTTTAAACATAACAGCAATTTCCAATCTTCATGAGTTCTGGGAATGTATGTCTGTCTTACCATTCTATCTGTAGCACTCAAAAATCACCTCCCTACCAAACTGTAGTAATAGCAAAATGCAAGAAACTGGTAGGATTTTTACAAAATTTATACATTTTATTTGCCAATAGAGTTGAGTATTTTCAAGAGTTTCTTAGGTATATTTTGCCAATTATCCATTGAGCTATTATCTGTTTTAAATCCGTCACAAACATGGTAATACAGTATACTGATGTCTTTTAATTTTGTAATTTTTTCCATTTACAGAAGTTTTTAATGTAATCAAAGCTTGTTGATTCCTTCAAATACTTTTCAGTTTATCATTTCTTTCTCTTCTGAACCTCAAAAACATATTTACTTCCATTATACACTGGATTTGAGCATATTTGTTATTGTTGTTGTTTCTTAATTTAGCTCTTTAATATACATGATTTGCTTTGACACAAGGGAACTGAAAAATAGAGGGATTTTTCTTCCCCAAAATAAAAAATAATCTTCTAATACCATTTCCTGAGTGATTCAACATTCTCCAACTGACTTGGAGTACTTTATCATACAATGACTTCTTTGGACCTTTATAAGCTCTATTATCAATTATAGCTACTAACTAGTTATACCTCATACATATAAAAGCTCATAAATTTCCACCTTTATTTTGAATATGACCACATTAATAAATTATTCTTGCTTCTTTTAAGTTTTATCTATCTATCTATCCATCCATCCATTTTTTAAGTTTTGTGAGACTGGGAATGAAGTCCAAGCCCCTCTTAAAATTTCATACGGGGTTTTATTGTTGTTGTTTATTTGCTTGTTTGTTTTCTATTAACCCTCCTGGGCTTTGGAGATATAAATCACAATTTTATTTTTTTTAATTTTTATTGTTGGTTGCTCAAAACATTACATAGTTCTTGAAATATCATATTTCACACTTTGATTTAAGTGGGTTATGAACTCCCATTTTTACCCCGTATACAGATTGCAGAATCACATCGGTTACACATCCACGTTTTTACATACTGCCATACTAGTGTCTGTTGTATTCTGCTGCCTTTCCTATCCTCTACTATCCCCCCTCCCCTCCCCTCCCCTTGCATCTTCTCTGTCTACCCCATCTACTGTAATTCATTTCTCCCCCTTGTTTTTTTCCCTTTCCCCTGACTTCCTCTTGTGTGTAATTTTGTATAACAATGAGGATCTCCTTCCATTTCCATGCAATTACCCTTCTCTCTCCCTTTCCCTCCCACCTCTCATCCCTGTTTAATGTTAATCTTCTTCTCATGCTCTTCCTCCCTACTCTGTTCTTAGTTACTCTCCTTATATCAAAGAAGACATTTGGCATTTGTTTTTTAGGGATTGGCTAGCTTCACTTAGCATAATCTGCTCTAATGCCATCCATTTCCCTGCAAATTCCATGATTTTGTCATTTTTTAATGCAGAGTAATACTCCATTGTGTATAAATGCCACATTTTTTTATCCATGCATCTATTGAAGGGCATCTAGGTTGGTTACACATTCTAGCTATTGTGAATTGTGCTGCTATGAACATCGATGTACCAGTGTCCCTGTAGTATGCTCTTTTTAGGTCTTTAGGGAATAGACCCAGAAGGGGAATAGCTGGGTCAAATGGTGGTTCCATTCACAGCTTTCCAAGGAATCTCCATACTGCTTTCCAAATTGGCTGCACCAATTTGCAGTCCCACCAGCAATGTACAAGTGTACCCTTTTCCCCACATCCTCTCCAGCACTTCTTGTTGTTTGACTTCATAATGGCTGCCAATCTTACTGGAGTGAGATGGTATCTTAGGGTGGTTTTGATTTGCATTTCTCTGACTGCTAGAGATGGTGAGCATTTTTTCATGTACTTTGTTGATTGATTGTATGTCCTCCTCTGAGAAGTGTCTGTTCAGGTCCTTGGCCCATTTGTTGATTGGGTTATTTGTTATCTTATTGTTTAATTTTTTGAGTTCTTTGTATACTCTGGATATTAGGGCTCTATCTGAAGTGTGAGAAGTAAAAATTTGTTCCCAGGATGTAGGCTCCCTATTTACCTCTCTTATTGTTTCTCTTGCTGAGAAAAAACCTTTTAGTTTGAGTAAGTCCCATTTGTTGATTCTAGTTATTAACTCTTGTGCTATGGGTGTCCTATTGAGGAATTTGGATCCTGACCCCACAATATGTAGATCTGAGCCAACTTTTTCTTCTATCAGACGCAGTATCTCTGGTTTGATATCAAGCTCCTTGATCCATTTTGAGTTAACTTTTGTGCATGGTGAGAGAAAGGGATTCAGTTTCATTTTGTTGCATATGGATTTCCAGTTTTCCCAGCACCATTTGTTGAAGATGCTATCCTTCCTCCATTGCATGCTTTTAGCCCCTTTATCAAATATAAGATAGTTGTAGTTTTGTGGATTGGTTTCTGTGTCCTCTATTCTGTACCATTGGTCCACCCGCCTGTTTTGGTACCAGTACCATGCTGCTTTTGTTACTATTGCTCTGTAGTATAATTTGAACTCTGGTATCGCTATACCGCCTGATTCACACTTCGTGCTTAGAATTGTTTTTGCTATTCTGGGTCTTTTATTTTTCCATGTGAATTTCATGATTGCTTTATCTTTTGTCTCTTTCATGTCACATTACACATGTTATTTTGGGCTTTTCGTTCATTACTATGTTATGGATCTGCCTTTCATTCTAATTTTTCTAAGAAGAGAGTGTGTAAATGTGTGATGTGTGTGAATGTGGTTTAGCTCACTCTGGCCTCTCTACTGATGAGAACTCCCCTGGTGAGAGATGATGATCAGGCATCTAACCTGATGCACTATTCTTGAAATCACATGGCTTCCCATGGCAACAAGAAGTATCAAAATACTAACAATTTCCAAAAGTAGACATCATTCCTCATCCTCTTCCTGAGTTGTAGAATTATGTTTTCTCTCTGCCTATGGAATATTTACATGTGGGTTTACCTTAGCTGTCAGAAATTCATCTGAAAACCGAAATCTTCTTCATTTTTACTCTTCTTTTTGTCTCTCTCCCTATTTCGGTTAATATATTTATTTTTTATCTAGTCAGCACATTCCAGGGAAAGTTTCCTTGTGCTTTTTACATAGCAGGACTCCAGGCTCCACACATCCACACATCTGGGATCGGGGAAGCATGGGAAGGATCCAAAATGATTCATGCACTGGGATATTAACAAAAAACCAGGATCAGAATGCATGGCAGACCAGCCAAAAGAGAGACTAGATGAGGTGGCAGAGAATTGAGCAAGGACAGAATCCTCTCTTTTCTTTTCTGAGCTCATAGAAATAACAGAACCTTAATAGATAAAGAGGTGCTCAATTGGTGAAAGGCCCTAACATAGGAACCACAATCTGTTAATCTTCAAATTCAGTCCAGTTCTGCTCTAGTTCTTCCTGGCTACACATTCTCAGGGCATGAGCACCACCATGGGATGCAAAGTTTTCCAAAGGTTGCTGAAGAGATCAAACTAGTGAGAGAAGGAGATGTTACCATAGCCCACTTATGCCAACCCAATGGACCAAGACAGAAGCTGTCACCTAGGATTCAGAACCAAGAGAAAGACTCAAAATCTGGGTCCCTGGATTTCTTCCTATCTACCTCCTCCACTGGGGCTCAGCTAGGCAAGGGCTGCATCATTCACACTTGTAAACTCTCTGGGATTACAGATATCCAATAATATTCATTAAATAAATGAATCATCATCTCTATCCCTACATTGCATCTTCTCCCTGTACTCCCAACTTTACAGAGCTATAAGAGTACAGGGTCATTCCTATCCTTAAAAAAAACACATTGACTCCTCAAAATAATTTAAATTCTCTGTAAAGGCAAGTCGGATATGTAACTGGCCTCTAGAATAGATTAACAAACACATTTTCCGTCAGCTTCCTGAGACCAGCCCCTGTGCTAAGGTTTTAGGCAAGTTATCCCTTCCTGTCTCAGCAGTCACTTCCTTACTACACTCGATGCTGAGTTAGCCCTGCCATCCCTGTCAACCTTCTACTGCTCCATTGCCACTCCACAGATTCATGGTATATAAGGAGACATATTATTGACAGAAAAATTCCACTTAAATGAGTTTTGTGAGAAAACGTGATTCAAAAACCTTGAAAACTTCTTGTTCTCCATCACATTAGACTACTTGCTGTTTCTGAAATACATCTTGAACTTACAGGCCTCCTCACCTTCGATCTACACTATTCCCTCACCCTGCAAAACTGTCCATCTTTTTAAATTAGGTCAAATTTTTTACCCTGTGGTTTTTTTTTTCAATTCAGAAATCCTTCATAGAAGGAAAAACTGATCACTGGTAACAGAATAATTAATTTTTGTCTCTTCATGAATTTTTCCTCTTATTAATCATGTCATATTTTCTTTACTTGTTTGTCTTCAGAATCTTGAATCTCACAGGTAAAACAATGATCTCTCACTGAATTTTCAAAAAACAAGGAATCTGACCCACAGTAAACTAAATTTTTAAATACTATTAGTTAGTAAACTGTTTCAATGGTTATCCAGACATTACCAAAAATACATGAGCATGTGTGCTAAGTGCAACCTGTGCAACCTGTGTAAATGTGCAACCTGTGCAAAGAAGTATATTTCACAGCCATGTAATTAAATTCTGATTTAAATTGTCTGTACTACAGCTTTCTCTCATAGTGTAGTTGGTTGAGAGGTTACTATAACTAGGTAATTAATACTTGCTATTCTCATCAGTTCATCTCTACTATTTTTAAAAGTATGACATTCTGGTATATTCTAAAATGGTATATACTGCAAAATTTGGCAGAATTTAATAATCTCTTCATATGCAGTTCTTCTATAATTTAATTTGTTTTTTTTTCTAGATGACAAATCTCCTACACTGATTACATGTCCTTTCCTCATTCATTATATTTCCCTCACTCACATCCACATTCATTCACATTGCCCCTTTTCAATTCTTTTTATGTTTTTGGCCTTCAGTTCTTTTATTCAAAGCATGAGAGCTGTCATCCTCTTTGTCTTCCTGTCCCTGCATTTACTTCAAAATGAATAGATATAAAAATACAGGAAATAATTGTAGTTTTCTAAATAAATATTGTTAGGAACATTTAATGTATTCAGAATCATTACTATAAGCATTGCAAAGAATAATGTTCAATTTATAGCACTGTGGTAGTTTTAAAGAATAAAGACTATTGAAAAACAGGAAAATTCATTCATAATTTCTGCATTAGCCTTTCCACAATATATTTTAGACCTTATTTTTAATTTATGACTATTTTCAATAACTAAACTTTCTGAGAATGTTTTATATAGATACAAATTCTCTCTATTGTGTACTCAGTTTTATTTTTCCCCTTTTTTATTAGTAAAGACATTAACAATAAAATAGGCTTCCTTGCTCCAGCTGGTAATTTCTCAGTACTAGTAATATATTATTCCTCTTTTTGTGACATCATAATCATCTATACAGAAGTACCATGTATCTTTGTGTAGAAGCTACTGTTTCCATTAAATTTAATTACCTCCCCCTGTGGTTTTAAATAGAAGTGGCTTCAAAATGAGGGCAGCTTCTATTAAATTTAATTACTTTCTCCTGCTGCTTGCATGGTAAAAGGAAGGTTGCTAAATGAGAGCAGCTTCTAAACTAAAGTATATGGTAACTGTGTGCGAGCAATAACAAAATTGTATCAAAACCACTAGGAAGTCTCCTAGCTTTGTTCTTTCCCTTATTTTAAAAAAATGTTAGACTTAAAATCATAAAAAAATGACCAGTAGAATATCAGAAAATATATTTTAAAAATAAGTTTATTTTCATAAACAAAATAAAGATTAATATATTCAATTATTTACAAAAATACTGTAAATAATCCCAAAGGTTCAAGCTCAGAACTTTTAAAAGCAGTATCATTTGTTGTTTTCCAACTCTAAGGGTGATGGGTCTTACTACTCACACATTTTTAGTCTCTAGTTAAAAAAAAAAAAGAAAGAAAGAAAGAAAATACTCCTTTTGGATTCTGATCAAATGGCTTGAAAGAATGCTTCACTGAAAATTATTTAAAAGGCATCCAGTTTGGGGGATTTCAGAGAAATATTCAAAAATAGTGATGTTAAGAAGTGAAAAAGAAAAAAAATCAGGCTCATTACAGACCAGTATATTTGAAAAGAAGTTAATTATATGCTTTGTAATAGTGTGAAAATGTAAATCACTTTAAAAATACTATAATATAATCCTATAAAATCTAATAGAAGATGAAATTTTAAGTACCTCTTTTTAAATTAAATATTAATTAGAAGGAAATACTGTTAAGCCACCATTGTACAATGTTTATTTTTTATATATACAGGCAGAATTTAGATGAACAATATTTTCATTCAATCACACAGTTTAGTATAAATATAAAACAAGACACCCCTTAAGCATTTTAAGTAACAAATTAAACATTTACATTTTTTACTGTGCACTGAGGCTTAACATTTATGCAGCTTCAAAACCAAAGTACAGCCTCAAGGGAAGTCTCTCCACTGACAAATTAATACCTTAGAGAACAGAGCTGAATGGTGGCAATGAACTCATTTGTTCCCCCAATAATGAAGAATGACTTTTTCTTTACCACATCTGTGACTGTTGCTATGGTGACCTAGACTTACCTCATTGCTTCTCGGAGAGCTCCTCGCTCACCAAGAGTCGTGTGCTTGATGTCATCAAAATTATTTTCCAGCTTCTCACAATTCTGAAACACATTAAAAAATTACATTAGCCTTTCAACATCCTGAGAAAAATTATATCTATAGAGTTATATAAAAGTATAATTGATTATATTGACTGGTGAAAAATATGCACACCACTTTAATTAGGCAGGATTCATTAAAATCGACAGTTGATTCAAGAGCAACAAAATAAAAACATGATACAGCTGTCACAGAAGTCTTTTCCATACACTTTTTGAAATAGGTAAAAAAAATAGTATTACATAACAGTAGGAAAATGTTTAGAGTCTGTCAAATAAAAATTATTTCTTTAAAATCATATTGTTATCAAAGTTTATTTAAATTGAAAAAAGAAATCAATAAAGTAAATTTTAAATCACAATGAATGATACATGATAATTATCTAGTTCTATACAAGTTAGCTTTTACTAAGATGGGCAGAGCTCACTTAAAATAATAAGAGTTCCAAAAATATTTTACCAAAATGTTATAATCACACCTACATGATATTTACAATTGTATGTACACATATGTGTATATCTGTTTATTCAAATATAAATAGAACCAACTCTTGAAATTAACTGACATTATATCAAGTTCTTAGACTATTAAAATCAAGTAAATATGCAATAAGCAAATTAAACTTCATAAATATCTCTCTTAGCAAATACAACAGCTTTACTGGGTTGAATTTTTCTAAGAGTATATGTTAATATTTTACTGCAATCCTTAATATATCTTATTAACCAAGTTAATCTTATTAACCAAGTTAATCTTATGTGACCCAAATAAATTTTGAGAACCAAAGATGTAAAATTTAATTTTAGATTAATAAATGTATCTATTGTAGTCTTTTGGCACTTAAGATTTTTTGCAGAATTTAGTAGTATTTAGGTAATAAAATAATTGGTTGTACTGTTCCAGTTATATTACAAACAAAAATTAACAAAAGTACTAATGTGTTCTATCCTCAAATTATACATAAGTATGTGGTATTTATGAAAATTAAAGAACTTAGATTAGCAATTTCCAATATATAGGAGTTGATTCAAAATCTATAAGTATCTAACCCATTATGTTCACCTTGATAACCTCTAATGACTTAATCAAATTAAGGCAAAGATACTTTTAACGCTATCATAAGGCAGGTATATTTTTGTTTTCTTATTTTTTTGGTAATAAGGATTGAGCCTGAGGGTGTTTATCCACTAAACAGTATCATCAACCCTTTTTATTTTTCATTTTGAGATAGAGCCTCACTACCTTGTCAAATTTGGCCTCAAACTTGTAACCCTCCTACCTCAGCCTCCTGAATCACTGAGATTACAGGCATTCACCACTGTACCCAGCTAGTCAGAGAATTTATAAGGAAGACCTTGAAAATTATCAAAATTGATCTAAAATAGCTGGATTTCTGGATAAAACATCCTCTGCCGAATAATACACTATGAATACCCTCTCCTCCTCTACCCCTTGTCATTTCACATTTTCAGTAGTGCCTATTAATGAAGAGAATTTACTATGTTTAATTGGTTTCAACAACACTTTTTTCCAGTTTAAAATGAATGCTTTTTATGTCCTACTAAAGAACTCTGAAAATTTTTCCAATGTTATGAATATGTTTTTTATATTCTTTCAGGAAGTTTTATTTTATATTTCATATTTGGATGTATAACTCATCTGAGATGGTATCTATACATGGTGTCAGAGAGAAAATAACATCAGAGAGGTAATCAAGTAAATCAATAATATTTATTCAAAGGACCATCTATAATTTAGAGCCACTGTTTTTCATAAGTTAAATTGCAATGTAAGCAACATCTGTTTTATAGTACATTCTGTATAACTGGTCTATTTTTCATATTTGTGCTAGTGTTATGTTATCTTAATGACTTATATCCACAATAAATAAATTACTCCTACAAATAAATATAAAAAAGACAACTAAAGAGAAAAATGGACAAAAGGCTTAAAGAAATACTGTTTAAAATATAATATCCAAATTGGCAATTAAAAAATAAAATAAGTTTTACATCATTATTCATAAGTAAGATGCAAACTTAAGCAATAACAAGATAACACTACATATTCTGGAAATATCTAAAGTGAAGAAGATAGACCATATGGTGGTAGTGGTATATTTTTAGTATAAAAATAACACTGCTTCAAAGATGTTGTGTCCGCCGAGAACTAAAAAATAAATATTAAAAAATTCTCTCTCTCTCTCTCTCTCTCTCTCTCTCTCTCTTTAAAAAAAATAATAAAAATAACACTGCTTGTGGAACTTTAAGTTGTTACAATTTCTTTGTAAAGTACTTTCAATAGTTGAACATTCAAAACCATATGACCTGGGAGTTCCACACCTAAGAACATACCCAGAACAAATGTATATGTTTACCAAAAGTCATGTACAATAATGTCAAAAATAACACTATTCAAAATAGCCCAAAATTGGAAATAAGTACATGATATACTAAGATAAATTACACAAATTTTAGTACATTCACGTACTAGAAAACTATATAGCAATGAGAATGACCAAACTAAAACTACATGGAGTAACATGAATCTCATATACTATCGAGCAATGGAAATGACATGCAAAACAGAACATCAAAAATATTCCAGTTAAGTGAATTTCAACAAAAAGGTACAATTACAATAACCCAAAAAGATACAATATTTATGAATAAATTTAACAAAAAACATAAGAGTTGTGCACTGAAAAGTAGAAAGTATCTATGGAAATTCAAGGAAAACTTAAATTGACCTAAAGAGGCCATGCAATTCCTATCAAAATCCCAGCTGACATTTTTTTTTTAATTTTAACAATTGATCCAAAAGTTGATATTAAAATGCAAATGACATAGAATAGCGAAACATTCTTGAAAAAGAAAAGAATGAAGTCATGAAACTCTGATGTCCCAATTTTACAACTTACTACAAAACTATAGGAAACAAGATGTATCGTACTAGCTTAAAAATACAAAATAGACTTGTGGAATAGAAATGAGACTCTGGAAATACACTCTTTAGCTTAATTTGCACAAAGGAACCAAGACAATTCAATTAAGAAAAGGAGAGTCTTTTCATTAGATTGTGCTACAGCAACAGGACACCCAAATGCAAAAGAACGAAGTTAGACCCCTACCAAATACAATGTACAACATCAATGTAAAACAGATTAGAGACTGGGGTAGAAGCTAAAACTTTAAAACATTTAAAAGGAAGCACAGTGGTAAATTTTTGTGATTGTGGATTAAGCCAAAGTTTTCATAGGTAAAATAACAATAAGCTAAAGATCATCAAAGCTTAAAAATATTTGTGCTTCTAAGGACATCATTCAGAAAATGAAACAACTCATAGAGTAAGAGAAATAATAGTAAATCATATATCTGATAAAGGACTTCTATCTAGAATATATCAAGGGCTCTTACAACTTAATAAGAAGACAACCCAATTTTTTTAATGAGTAAAGATTTTCTACAGACAGTTCCCTAAAGATGATATGAAGATGGTCAATAAACATTAAAATATTCAACATCATCAGTACTCAGAATAATGCAAATTGAAATCATAATGAGATGTTACTCCATACCCAATATAGGATGACTATAATCAAAATGAAGAAAAATAGCAAGCATTGGTGAGGATTTACTAATTGCTGGTACAAATGAAAATCAGTATAACCACTGTAGAAAACAATCTGGTACTGCCTTGCAATGTTAAATACATAATTATCATATGAACCAGGTAAGGATAATTAGACTATAATTAATAAAGTTACCATATGACCAGGGAGTATACAAAAATGAAAGCATCTGTCCACATAAATGTTTAAACAAATGTTTATGGCAGTATTATCAATAACAGATACAAAGTAGAAACAACCTAAAAGCCAACCAAATGATAAAGGAGTAAACAATGAGGTACACCAACACATCTAGTATCATTTGGCTACAAAAAGGGAAGTTGTAATACATTATACAATATGGACAAGCCTTAAAACATGCCAAGTGAAAAAGCCAAATATAAATAGACACACTTTATAATTCAATTTATATGCAATGTCCTAGAAAAGCAAATCAAAAGAAGCAGATTCCTGGCTGCCAGGGGTCAGGAGAGTGGAGAATGGGGAGTGATTTTCTCAAGGGAGTGGTGGTTCTTGGGGATGAGATGGAAATATTTTGGAATTAGTGGTGATTTGAGTACAACTTTCCGAATATACTAAGAACTACTGAACTCTGCCCTTTTAGGGATGAACTGTTTGGTATGTGAATTATATCTTAGTAAAGCTGTTATTTTATAAATAGGCAAACTAATCCATAATGTTGGAAGCGGGCAGAAAATAATCATAAGAGGCACAAGGGGGTCTTCTGGTAGACTTTTTAATTAATTGCATAAAAAACTGTTGGACTGAATACTTAAAATTAATCTTTCCATGTGAAATTTTAAAAGTTTTTAAGAGAATTCCAGAAATAGATATGTTAAACCAGATTTAAACGTTTTATAATGTATATAGGTATCAAAACTCTATGCTGATCCACTAATATGCACAATTTTATGTTTTTATACATCAGTTAAAATGTCATATTTTTCAAAATGTATAAACAGATAAGTTTGAATTCTGATGAAGAGTCATAATGGAACTACAACTCACTAGTGTTAAAATTAAAGAATGCAAATGAAATTTCTAACATGGTAAATATTAGCCACCAGCTGTTGTTTTTAATTATTATTATTTATAAAAATTCTGTGTTAAAGATTTAATTCCTGACTTTAACATCCTTATAAGATTCTGATACTTCAGTAATAAAATTATAATTTTTTCTTTTTAGATTGAATAGTTTTTTAATGGTATTTATACAAATATACTTATTTTAAAAATGAGTAATTAATTTGAATTAGAGGCTCCTTTGAGAAACATATATTCAGTCATTCTGAACCAAAAGTAAGTTCAATTAGAGTCCAGACCTCTAAAAACAAACAGTTTTCCTTACTTTTTGCCTTAATAGTAGCAGTCGGACAAAAAGAAAAAAGACACACATTTTATACCTTAGAGATTGTAGTACCCTTTCGAATATTTCTGCAGAAACACTCATTTTTTAAAAGAGTTTTATGCTTACAAATGTTCACTGTGACTCATGACAGTAAAAATTAGGGGAAAATATGAAATTTTCAAAATTAAAGGAAAGGTTAAAGAGGACACTTTGAGAGTCATATACTCACTACCAATACTACTTTTGTGGATTTTTAACAAGCCGATGTTTATTATAGGCAGCATATAATTTTTCTAGAGAAAATATATAAAATTGAATATGCTGTATATTACAATTAAAGAAAAAAACAAGCAAAACCAATAAACACTATAAGTAAAATATGAACTTTTTACCTAAGAATGTTGAGAGTGTGTTTCTGTTTTCTATAATTTTAGCATTGTTCAAGATTTCAGCAATGAATTTATACTTTTTGATTTCAAGTTCAAGTTCTTTTAAGTTTTTTGAAATATTCATAGTTTCTATATCTAACTTGCTACTTCTGTAAAAGATAATACCAGAAAATATGTGTAAGCAATAAAAGTAATATGAAACAAGATTTGACTTTTTCAAGATTTCTTCCTTTTTTTTCATTTAATACGTATTTCACTGGTTAAAGTTTATGCTGCCTCTGATTGGCAATATTTTTATGAAAGTTTTCTTATTTCAAATTTTCCAAAGAATGGTCAATCACCAGCTCACTTGCTTGCTTGCTTGCTTCCTTCCTTCCTTCCCACACCAAGGAGAGATATACAAATAAATACAAAGCAATAAAATAAAATCAAGCCATGCTACAAAACTAATTTATTTGCTACACTGGCTACATTATTACCTAAAGACCAAATACAACTACTAGGTTTATAATATTTGGACTATATTATTTTAACTTTTCTATATTTATACTTAGAATTATATGGCTAGTATCTTTTTGTGGTTTTAAGCAGACTTTGCAAGATAATTTTTAAGGTTACAGAATATTCCATTGAATCCATTGTTATTATTTATTTATCCAATTTCTTTCTGATTTTATTCATGTACTAATGTTACTACAAACATAGGACAGGAACAGATGAGTGAAAATTAATTAAAATATTAGAAGTCTTAAGAAAAACATGGTGAGTATTCATTGCAACTATTTTGCCATGTAACTCAAATTGTTCGTTTCATCAAAATATCTTTAAAGTATGTGAGTACAGACTTCATTGGTGCAGTCAAGAATTAAATTCAGGATTTCTAATCTTAAATGTCAATGTTTTTTTATCCCCAATTTAACAATTAATGGAACACAACACATATATTCTCAGTTGTCATATATTAATTACACTTACTTTCCTTTGCATCTAGATTGCTCTGACCAATCCCATCAGTTTAGGTAGATCATTGCTAAGAGTCTTACATTTAAATCTTAGTGGGAGAAAGTTTAATAATCATTTTTTCCCCAAACTTTAGATTATAAATTCTTGATAAGAAAAACCCTTTCATTAACTTGATTCCTCCCCAGAGATGGTTTATAAATTAGATGTGGAAATAGATATTTAATTTTCATGAATACATTTTCAATACATCTCTAGAGGTGCATGTGTTTGTGGGTGTGGGTATGTGTGTATGTTTATGTGTTCACACAAACCTTTTTTTTTCCCCCTGTCATTTAACAAAAATATATCTGTGCATCTGACAGATATTTTTTTTCAGTTTGATTAGTTTTTAAGAAAACTATAGAAACTTTGAATTCACCAACAGGATTCTTAAAGTTAAACAATATTATATTTGAATATCTTATTTACAAACAATTGTCTTCCAGTAGGGTATTGTCTTTCAGATCAGCAATGCTGTAAGAAATGTGTTGTTTAATGGCTAATACCAATGGAAGGCCTGATAATTGTTCTACTATAATTAAAAGGGAATTTTAAGATCTCAGTTTAGCCATTTAAAGTTACTCTCTAGACTGGAGCAGCTCTGCCCAAGGAAAAACAAAGTCAAGGACAGCAAAGATTTAAGGAAGCCCACTTTAACAGTGGGACAAGAGGACCTTGAAATTAAAAGCAAACACAGAGGACAGCACAGGACCTCTTGTCTTCCCAACACACCATGACACAAGTCCCCGGGGGGAATACTTCATAATAGAAAGAAATGAACAAAAATTGACAATAAATGTATTATTTTTCATAATTTAGGTCCTTTTTAAAATGAATGAATCTGATCAAATTGATCAAACTTTTAGGTCATTTTACATTAATATGATAGGCAGACAATCATTTTTTTTTTTTTTGCGGGGGAATAGGTATGGGGATTGAACTCAGGGGCACTCGACTACTCAGCCATATTCCCAGCCCTATTTTGTATTTTACTAGAGACAGTGTCTCACAGAATTGCTTAGTGCCTCGTGAAATTGCTGAGGCTGGCTTTGAACTCTCAATCCTCCTGCCTCTGCCTCCTGAGCTGCTGGGACTACAGGCATGTGCCTGGCTGACAATCTTTTAAAAACAAAATCCTTTAGGAAATTTTATTTTTTAAGATTTGTAGTTTTAAAATTATACAGATGGTCTGAGGAATCCAAATGTTACTTAAAAAATGCATTTTCTTCCTTTTTATTACAATGTGGTTTATTGAGACCATAAAGAAAAATGGAGCCAGGCATGGTAGTATACATCTGTAATCCCAGCCAACCTGTGACTGAGGCAGGAGGATTGCAAATTCAAGGCCAGACTTGGCAACTTGGGATGCCCCAAAGAACTTATTGAGACCCTGCCTCTAAATTAAAAAAAAAAATGGGGGGGGTTGTATCCCTATTTCAAGCCCCAGTATCAGACTGGGGATGTGGCTCAAGCGGGTTCAATCCTCAGCACCACATGCAAAACAAAGATGTTGTGTCCCCCGAGAACTAAAAAATAAATATTAAAAAAATTCTCTCTCTCTCCTCTCTTCTCTCTTTAAAAAAAAAATTTAAAAAAAAGCCCCAGTATCAAAAGAAAAAAAGAAAAACATATATGATTTTTTGTTTGCTTGTTTCCTTTGGGCCCTGAAATTTCTCATTTTCTCCCTTTTCGCTTTGTCAACCTCATTAAAATTTTACACTTTACTTTGGTATCCACCACTATCATGGAACAAGTTTATGAAAGATTAAAGAAAAAACAAAATTATTAGATTTTAAGTTTTTTAAGATCCATCTTTAGTGTAAACAGTAGGACTGGAAGACTAATTGACTATTTGGTTTTCCCAGGAATGAAAACAGGAGATAAAAAGATCATCTTGGACATAGAAGAGAGAAAAGAGGACACAGAAGGCCCTGAAGTAGCTCCCTTGAGCTCTCTGTGGCTCCTGGAATTTGAGGAAGTCAAATTTCTGTTAGCTAAAAGAGAGCCTCTAAAGGAAATGCATCATTTTAATAAGCAAAAGCCTCCGTTTTAGCTGTGACTTTATCTGGGAGATACAAAACTGCATATTCATTCATGAGATGGCATGGAAACTCAAAATTGGTATTAGGTTGAGTAACAGAAAAAGAATGTTCCATGTTTTATACTCCAAGTATGCTTAAAGCTTATTGTGCTCAACAGAACAATAAAGGAAATAAGGAAGACTACAAGAATTCAAACAATCTGTTGTTACCTTGACCAAAAATTCTTCCATGTCCATAAATGAAAAACAAGTCCAAGTTACTTTTATGCTTCATGAACAAAATAGAAAGGTGTCAAAGTTTGAACAGATAAATTGAATTTGTATTCTGATAATATTTAGGCTCTTGTATAAGGAATAAATTTCTCAAACAATCTTTATAAATTTAAACAAATTTAAACAAATCTCCATAAATTTAAACATCAGAGATCTGTTGGGTAATGTGCAACAGCCTCATTGTCATATTCACAGTCAAAAACATTTCACTAACTTTAGGGACAACTATAGGTAAAATCAAGCAAATGGCCTCTTTTCAAAGTCTCTTCTCAGCTCAGTTCATAAGGGTATGTGTCAGAGAAAAATTATGAATGTATTTGTAAGTAAAAAATTTCATAATATGTCATTCTTTATGCTAGCAAGGCCACCCCAGAATACAATTTGAGGCATAAGATAGACATAGGATGCTTACTATCTATGGTAAAAAAGTTTCCAACAATTCTTCGAGGGCCTCCTTTATTTCCTTCAACCAATATGATTGCATGAAAAAGCAACAAATATCACAGCAGAAATAAGGTGGTATATCTTTTGTTGTAAGAAAGAAGAAAGAGAAAGGGAAAACAGAAATGGAAAAGAGAAAAAGAACAAATGAACAAAGTACTTCTCAGAGCAGTAGGAATAAGAACAAGAAAAATTAGTGATTAGATACAAAGCCTAAAACAAGAAGCAGGCAAACCAGACTAGACACCTGGGAGCAAGCAAGTGGAACCACACAGGAAATCTGGAAGGTCATAAAAGGTATTGAATATAGTACCTGACAGACATTCCCTGTGCTGTGAAAGGCAATGGTTACTCCTACTGAGTGGGAATCTAGAAATTCATATCAGCAACCATGGTAATCTGGACTGGTGGTGTTATTTTAGGTACATAAGGATGAGCTGTAAACAACTAGTTAATATTGAGGATTTACTGTCTGTTAGGAACCGTTCTGGAGACTTAACCTATCTAATCTGCACAACAACCATATGTACCCCTATTTTGCAAAATGAAGAAACAACCACAGGGAGATTAGGATAACTTGCAGAAGGTTACTTAGCTAGTAAGAGATAAAGTAAGAGATAAAGCAGGGATTTTCCCTCAAGTGGTCAGACTCAAAACACCTCTGGAGGTAGATTCTAAAGAGTAAACTGCATAAAGTAACTGATCAAATTCTGAATAGGTCCTCCTTTAGGTATTGTGTAGGACAAGATGAATAATAGTCTACTAGTAGAGCCAAGTGGGGAACAAGCCCTTGCATGATTTTGTCTAATTTCTGTCTGGATGTGCCACACCTTACAATGTAAAAAAAAAAAAAAAAAAAAAAGGAATCCAATATACACATTTAGGCCAAATTAATACTCATAAATATTTTGCATGCAACAGCCTTTATTTGGGTCTGTGACACCACCATGACAAATATAATGAGCAATTAAATTCCCAAGTGTTCAGATTTTGGCAGCAATTAAAGGAGAAACTGGAAACTAAAGCATCAAAAAGAACTGGTTTTGGTGGCCTCCTGCCAAATGAATCCTCATGGGTTGAGGGAAGGTCTAGAGTTTCAACTGTGATAGATTTTATAGTGTTTTATAGCTGATCTGTGTTAAGGATTACATAAAAGTATAATAAAACAAATGAGTGGAATATCAACAGCAAGTTGAGAGAAAAAAACATACAAAGAGTTTTCTCAATGCTGAGAAATTATTCTTGCTTAAGTTGTACCAAACAATAACAAAATTCATTGATCATGTGCCGGATAAATCTAAAAGAAGTAAAAAACAAAAGCTAGCAGATTATATTATTAAAGAAAATTATTCCACTGATATTTCCATATTTCTTAATTTCTGTGGGACTACATTTCTTTTGTGAAATAATCATAATAACTAAAATTAAATAAGTTGGATCTAAAATTTATATACTAACCCAAATTTAATACATTAGGAAATTAATTTTAATAAATGAAAGGTCACAGAGAGTTAATGGCATAGCTGTAAGAACTTAAGTCTCAGAATTGCTAAGTAACCAAAGCTCAAGTTAATTAGATTTCAATTCAGGGAAAAAAATCTTGAAATTTTACCATGATGGACAACATACGAAGCACAGGGATATAAAGGTAAATAAGATAAAACCTCATCTTGCTCAAAATATAATGAAAACATAGAATTAATTGTGTGGGTGCCCCAAAGTCTGAGTTTATTACTTCTGAATGTGTCTTTGAAATCTTTTAAAACTGTCCAGATTAGAGGAAAAGTTGGCCAAGAGATGCTAACATAACAGAATCAACTCTAACTTTGGACCTTACTATCACTGCCTACTGGCTACATCCCTAGGAAAGTTACTTAACTCAGTTTCCTGAGATTTCTTTTCACTCACAGAAGTATGATGCAAAGGTCAACCCTGCTGAAAAACTACAAATGAAAACCAGTCATTCACATATCCATTCATTCAATATTTATTTAGAGTCTAATAAGACCAGATACTACACTAGTAACTGAGGATACAGAGGCTTAAAAAATAACAAATCTGTATTTTAAAAAAAAAAAAAAGCTCTTTTAGTTCCATTCAGTAAGGTAATTGGCATTAGGAAAGTATCTGTGATCCACATCTAGTGGGAAAAGGAGAAGTATTATCATATATTAGTGATGATTACAAATCTTAGATGGTTGGGAGTCTGACGCATGCTGCATTTTGAAGGATCCTCAGGAAATGGAATTTTCACCAAGGAGATTAATCAGTCTTATGGAAGAAATCATATATTTCACATTTTAAAATAAGAAGAATATTCAAGTAAAATGGCACTCTGTGAGTTATCCTACTATAACATAATGGTTTTCATTTGGTTGGAAGGTAAATTGAGGGGAAAAATAATGCAAGTACATATGTTTCTCATGTAGTTGGAATTTCCTGTGGTCTATGTTCCTCTAAAGAATGAGTCAATTAGGTGAACTTACTCGTCCAGGAAAATATTCTATTTTAATATTGGAACTCAACAAAAGTCCTCAAAACTAGTCCCACTGAAGTTCTTTACCACATTTTGAGTAAGAAATAATTACTACATTCAGATTTTCTAAAATTCCAGATGAACATTGTAATGTCAAGATACAATTTCCAGTTCTAATCAAGAGATTCATATTTCAATAGATAATTGCTTTTCCCTTCGGTGTGTCTTAACTAGTCTAATCCTTTCAGGGAACATTAAGATGTAATCATATTTAGCTAATGTCATTTCACTAATGGTGGCCAGCTTACAATCAGGCCCTGTCTAGGAGAATCTTATATGAGTCACAGTGAAATGTAATATAATGGAGTAGGAGAGGCTGGAGCTGTGGAGAAAGGAAATCTATTTTCAAGTTCCAACTTTGCAACTGTACTGCTTATGTATTCTCAGGAAAAGGCTTAACATCACAATCTGCAAATATTCCCCCATAAAAAGAAGAAATCAATAAAGGTGTTAAAGGTAATGATACCATCTTCAAAGTGTTGTTATGAGGATGAAATTAAATGAGGATATATATATATATATATATGAAAATGTATTCTAAATAAGAAAGTACCATTTAAATATTTTACCATTTTTATTTGCTATTCAACCTTGAGTTTAAAGTTCAATTCCACTGGTCATGTCATCATGTCATGGAAGTCTGGTGCATGTATTGAATAAGTACAATTTATGCTCTAGTTTGTACATCTGTTCTTATTAAGTTGGCTAATGGGAGAAAATACGAAAGGCAAATTCACTGTCAGTGGACTGACAAAATTAACTCTGTTAGTTTACATGACAGAAAATATAGAACATGACGTAGCCATCAAGATAAAGATACAGTGGAGAGAATAATCTTTTGTAGGTTCACAGTCTAAATCAAGAAGTGTTGTAGCTACATTTGAAATATTTTAAGATTTCAAATCTTTCACCAGTAAGAATACAATAATGTTTTAGCACTTTCTAGAATTAACAAAAATAACAAATTCTGCTATAGAATCCTACCTGCTGATCATTTATTCCATATCAGTTCCAACTTTGCAACTAAACTGCTTATGTATTCTCAGGAAAAGGCTTAACATCACAATTTGCAAATATGTGGGGTGAGTGTCAAGGAAAATTAAAGATTAAGTATTTGCTTTTTAATTTTAATTTCTTATTCAAAATTACCATAAATCTTGTTCACAGAATCTATGGCTGCTTTGATTGAATATGACATGATTTACACAATCATCACATGTATAAACACATTATAATCATTTCAACATGTACTATAGAGATCTGTGTATCAGTATGGCTAAATACAAATCACACCAAACAGTAATTATTTTTGTTTTTTGGCCAGGTACGGTGGCATACACTTGTAATCCTAGCTACCACAGAGGCTGTGGCAAGAGAATTACTAGTTTGAATTACTTGACTCAAAGACAAAAATATCTTGACTCAAAGATAAAAAGCTTTATAATGCATTTTCTCCTATGATTCTAAAGATAGGCCCTCCCATTAGAAATTTTGGTAGAAAAAAACTAAGTCAGTCTAGCTCTGCCAGTTCAATATCCCAAATTCTTTAAGAGAATTTTTCCTATACATATTCATAAATCACAACCAAATGCCATTTCTGGTGCAAAGAAATGAAAAATAAAATTATTTGTAAGTCACATATACTACAAAGAAAATAAGAACCTCAAATACAATATTAACAAATTGCTTTTTAAAAAAAAGGAAAAAACAAAGCTGAAAAATGCCAGAAACTGAAGTGTTAATAGAATCTTCCTAGTAAAAATAAGAAAAGTAGGGGGAAATATCAAATACTATAAATCATAATTTACCTTTGCATTGTTTTCTTAAGACCTTGTTATCAATTCTCAGTTCATTCCCAGCAATCTTAATCTATTTCAGCCATATAACACTAAAGTGTATATAGTTTTTTGATAAGCATCAAAAATCTACCAGCAGCTTCACCTTCCATGACTCAAGATCCAGGGGATGCTAGATGGAAAGCCAAACAAGAAATGGAAGATGTGGTCACCTACCTGTCTCCTACCAGGTATGTAGACATTCTTAATTTAAAATAGCTGCACTGGGTGGGAGACCAAGTTAAACCATGCCTGCTCCCCACCACCAGTTTCTTACTTTGATCATCAAATGAATAAGGGACCCTATGGCCCTCTAAACACCCTTCTGGTGCACATTTTGAACCAGCTATATTAGATGAGACTAAAAAGAAAAACTAAGGCTC
Organism: Spermophilus citellus; assembly: GCF_964194105.1. NCBI lineage: Eukaryota > Metazoa > Chordata > Mammalia > Rodentia > Sciuridae > Spermophilus > Spermophilus citellus. The sequence continues at coordinate 53,702,455 of NC_138191.1, read as the reverse complement.
TAGATGGAAGAAAATGAGAATATTCCCAAATAACAAGCCTTCATGTATCTTTATGAATTCGCTTCTTTAAAATGTGTTCTTTTTTACCAAAAAAGTATATTAAGTTAATTTTCTTAATACTCATAAATTCTCTGTCCTGAGCACTTCATAGTACTGGCTGAGGTGTTACATAGATGGACTGATGCCAGCACTGAGAAATACACATTAAAATGACCATGGAGGACATGGTCTACCAGCCATTCATATTTGTCCTGTGAAAGTTTAAAATAATCATCTAATAAGAGTTTTTACAGCATCAATATATCCCCCACTAAATTAATTATTTCTATAGGAAACCCACAGCTACCCTGTTGTGCTCTAAAATATTAAGATAAGAGATCTGGGCTTTACACTAAAACAAGCTCTTGTTCTTAAAGAGTTTTCTCTGGAGCAGCAGGCAATTCCTGCCAGAATGAATGGAATCTAAACAGATAAGGAGAAATTTGGGAATGGGAGGTCAAAGTCAAATAATCTAATTGCTAGTACTCTGGCATCACTAGTTCTTCCCTAAATCTCAAAGACAATTTTAGATGGTTAAGTTTTTTATATACAGTATTTATTGTTAGGACTACCACCCACTTAAGAATGTTAAACAAATGTCTCATTTACTGAATAAGATGTGTTTGCTTGTACATTTATTAAAGACATAGAAAACACATTATTCTTAGTATTTAGCAATTAATTTTTAATGTATGTTGAACTTGGTCAAAATCTATAAAAGTGTACTTAGATCACAAGGCTGTATGTGTAATCTAATACATGATGCATTAAAATTAGAGAGTATGCAGGATGCAAAGTTGTATAACAGGTAATCTTCTTTAGTACTAAAAAGGAATTCTTATTTTAAAATTCAATTTTAAAATAATTAACAGATGGATATATGCCATTGTAAGCTATCTCAATTATCTTATTTGGAATAAACCCCTTGAGATCACAAAAGTCAATTCAAACAAAAAGAAAGAATTTAGTACATTTGATTTTGAAAGATAACAATCATGAATTTTAAATATACATTACAAATAAGACTATGGAAACAAATTAAACATAAATCTCAATAAACAATACTTAAATTGATAAACTGATTTTTGCATAAAAAGGAAAAATATGTCTAACATTTCCTCTGTAAAGCCACGGAATGCTAGATACTAGATCGATATCAAACATAAAACCCTAAATAGTACATCTAATAATTTATCTTTATAAACATATGTGCATTTAAATATGCAAGAAAAGATAAATAGAATCATTTAAGTTCTTCTGTTCAGTTAAAATTCAGAACAGCAATCGTTTGTAAGTCACAAAAGAGAAAGCCTTCAGATTTTTTTTTTTTTTTTTTGGTTCTGGAGGAATAAAGGCTTTTACTTGACAGTTACTTACATGAGTTTGTGTCAAAAAGAGAATTTGGCAGAGACTTCTAAATTCATAACAATTGTCTATTAGTCTGTTTTTAATAATTTTTCTTTGGCATGTAATCCTCTTTAATTAGATTCCACTCTCTGTTGTTTCAAGACTCCATAAACCGATGTCTTATATACCAGCTGCTAAAGCAGGAGTTACTGTCTAAATGATATTCACAATGAGTATTTAGAAGGTTTACAATTATACCCTTGCTAATAAATTGTGCTATTTTCCCCAACAATTTTAAGTGCTAATCTTCAGAAGGCATTTTAAAATTAGCTAAAATTCTGTCAAGAGATTTACAAAAATTGTTAGCATGAAGATAATTATGCCACAGTCCTTGGACTCCATCTCTGATTGTGTGCATAAATCAGAAAACGTCAGCTGTGTTTCCCCTTAATAATTACGCTTGCAGCAATATATTATAGTCTAAAACTCCTATTATAATTTTTGTTTCTGGTTTCTAAAACACCAGACAGTTATTTCAAAAGTTTGGAACTGATTAAATAATTCATATTTCCCAGAATAACAAGTGATTATCAGTTCCAAATTTTTAAGTATCAACAACACATTGATCATATGGAAAAATAAACTCAGTTTTAATGAACTCCACATCCTAAAGAGCAAGACACTTGAATGTGGTAATAATTTTTTAAAATATTAATTAGGTAAAAATCTAACATAGGAGATAGTAATCATAAATTATAACTATGTTTTTTATTTTCTCTGGTCAAACAGATCAGACAAAAATTAGAATTTTGATTATAAGCTCATAATCATGATAAAAACAAGTTTCAGTGATCTTTATATTTCATTAGCTAAACTAACAAGTATTATACTCAGCAAGAGTTATAAGTATTCTAAAATGTGAAAAGTAGCATGTTTTCCTGGCACATTAGTCTCACAAGATATTTTAGAAAGAAGGTCTAAAATGTTGCTGGGAACTGAAATCAGTAGAGTCACATTTTCTATATTACCCACGGTTGTATTCTTTTGATGAGACCTCTGAGGGGAAAATCTTTTGTACATTCAATAACTGGAAAATAATGACCAGGTATATTGCTACTGGTTATCATTATAAACTCTGCAGTACAATTAAATGAACAGGCCCAGTGCTAGGATGACAAGAAACACAAGAGCCAGAGTTAATAGTTTCAGTATATTCTCATGAATTAATTTTCTGAAAAATTAAGTCTATAGCCTTAGAAACAGGCCTTCTTTCCTATTCAGTCATACCAACAAACAAAACTTTCTCCTACAAAATACATCAAATTCTTCTAAAAAGTTTTAGTGATGAAAATAGTGTTAAGCTTCCTTCCTTTCATAGTACATCCTTCAGTATAAAAAGTTGTTGAAATTATGTGTATTATAAACAGGTAGACATTTTTAGTTTTAATTTTACTTCAAATATTATTAATCAAATGTTCAATGATAAATGTAACATACACCCTTATAAAATGAAAAAAATGTAGTTTTATGTAAGTAATTCCCTGTCTCCAAATTCAAATTTAATTATGATCCTCTGCGTTAGATATCAACTTCTTAATAAGTCCCCCAAAGTGTGAGAAATAAAACCAAGAATCAATAAGTGAGATGGTATGAAATTAAAACACTCTGTACTGCAAAGGAAACAATTAAGATCATGAAAATAGAGCCTATGGAATGGGAGAAAATATTTGCAAGTTTGACAGAGCATTATAATCCAGAATGTATAAATATTTCAAAAAATTTAATACCAAAGAATAAATAATCCAATAAATACATGGCAAATCAGTTAAACAGACATTTCGCAAAGGAAGAAATGCAACTGGCCAGAAAAATACATGAAAAATGTTCAAAATTATTATCAATCAGGGAAATACAAATATAGCTACACTGAAATTTCATATCATTCAAGAGAAACATGGCATCCATCAAGAATATAAATAATAACAAATTCTTGCAAGAATGGGAGAAAGGAACATTTATATATTGTTGGTGGGACTGCAAATTAGTACAACTACTTTGGAAATCAGTAGTTCCTAATTTCCAATCACTGCTCAAAAGGCTAGGCGTGGAACCACCATATGACCCAGATATCCCACTCCTTAGTATTTATCCAAAAGAACTAAAATAAATATTTTTAAGAAATTCCCAATGAAAATACATGAACTTGGATCATTGGCTCTGCTAAACTTCACTGTGGGAAAGTCTTGGTTCCAAGAAATGTTCTCCATAGGGGAAAAAAAAAAATGATGCGCTACTAAAGGTTAATAACTAAAACAAAATAAATCAACTTAAATTATTGCTCACCCTAACAAAGAGATTTGCAAATTTAGCCTATTAAAATGTTCCTACAAGTTGGGGCATGATTCATAAAAAATAATTGTAAGGAAACCAGTATATTTATGGTACATGACCAAAGGCTGCAATGAAAATGAAATTTGAAAATTCAATGAAGAGAGTTGATTATGTAGATTGCAAGGCTCAGATAATTTACATGTGATGAAAATTACAGTATCAGTTTTGAAATTAATGGCATTATCAATCATCATTATTCCCTGAATCAGTCCTTTTATGAGATTATCAGGGAGAAAAGAGAAGATTGACCAAAAGATTAGTGACATTTTCCTCCCATCATAAACCACAAGTGGTTTAACTTGTCATCAAAAACTACACTTATCAACATTTCCAGCAACATAGTCTGGAAATGTTGCACTGTGTTGCTTCTTTGACTTGGTTGTGGATATCTCTCATTAGTGATTATCTTGACAGACTTTCTAAGCAGCAAAATGGTAACCAATGGCATCCCTTCCCACAGAAAAGTGTGCAATCTCCAGTGTTTTGAAGACTAAAGAATGATAATAACCATGTTGCTGAAATGCAAATTTAAATAAGTGCTCCATTTAAACTAGCTTAATCCCATCAATTACTAAAAGAAGTAGCAAGAGAAAAAATAACTTGTTCCTGAGCAGAAGAATGTTGAAATATCATTTTAACATCAAAATGAACAAATCTTATACTAATCTGACATACTACATATTATACTTATTTTACTTGTCATTACTTTATCAAACTAGAATGCAATCTCCACAATCAAAAAATTTTTCTCTGTATTTTTACTACTGTATCCCAAGGGCTTTAGAAATGCCTATGCTATTATAGGTGTTCAATGAATGATTAAAAACCATATTATAAGGAAAATACAAAATCTGCATGAATATTAAAATTAAACAAAGGAAAGACTCCCTTGTGCACTCATGGCCTAGACCTTGTCTAGTAAACCAAAACTATTTGTGAGTATTAATGGAATTACACTTGAAAATTTGATAGGCAGTGCCATATTAATACAATTTGTAGAAGCTGACTAGATTCACAAGGGAAGATGCAAAGATTATCTTAATTTTACTTTTCAATGACCATTAGTATTAGATAAGGTAATATTTTGTTAAACATATTAAATATATCAATTTATAACCTGAATAATTATCTTGCTAGAGTAATTAAACTTTTACTGCAATTATTAATATATAAAAAGTACAATAAAATTAAATTATCAATGCATATGTTAAATTGCAAAGACAATAAAATTCTTGTAGAGCTCAATTTTCAAACCTATGTTCTTAAGGAAAAACACTGTGCTTGAATTCAAGATGATTTCCTCTCTTACTAACACATCACACATTTATTTCTATTCAGAAGATATTTTCATAGCATATTTGAATAATCCAAATATCTTAATGCTTCCTAAAACTCATGTAGGATCTTACATTGCATAATTATTTCCTATTAAATACAATAATTAATACTTTTTTTCCTTTTACTCTTTACTGATTCCATTAAATTACTATTATCATAATTAACAGGATGAAAGTTATCATTATCTTAAACAACTTAAATGTTGACTAGTTCTACAAAGATCTCAACACTCCATTCATTGACAGATTGCTGAAATCACTGAACTGGAAGAGGCTTTAAGAAAGCAATCAATGTTAGTTGAATTGAATTGACACTACTGCCTATTTATAGAGTTATGAAGGGAAAATCGATACTCTTTTAAAAGACCTCCAAAAACTAAAATTCACGCCCTTTCAAGGAATTAAAATCTTCACTCTCAGGATATTCTTTAGTTCTAATCTAAAGTCTGTAATGCTTCCCATCCTCTTGTTCTGTAGTCACTGGAGACGTTCAATAAATATTTGTGAAATCCCATCCTCTTGCTCTATACTCACTCAATGGAGATGGAAAACAGCTAGTAGTCATCCTTCTCTTCTAAGAACCCTTCACCCTTAAAGACTGTTATTAACTCCCCACTCTTATAGTCTCAAGTCTGAACAATCCAATCCTCTAGGCTTGTTTCATCATTCTGATCAGTTTTTAAGTCTGAATTTATATACATGCCTAACTCAGAAATCCTCTTCAGGTTCTCAATGTATCTCCTTATTAATGTAGCTTAAAACTGGACAACTTACCTCATGACTTTACTCAGTTTTGAACATAATCAACAAAATACTGCTTTATATCTTCTCATTGTAGCAATAACTCTCCCTCCACTCCCTTATTTAGGTGTTCTTCAGAGTTATAAATGACACTTCAACTTACTGGAACATTCAGATTTAGTAGTGGAGGATATTTTACCTCATAGCAAATAATGTTTCCCTTAAGTACATTCAGCAGGATTTTATCATAATTTTCCTTAGCATAATCTGATTACATGTAAACTGAATAGGATTTTAAGACAAAACAAAACAGTTAAAAATACCCATGTGGCATCATATGATGGCTTTGAATAATTCCATTGTCTGGCTCAAATCCATTGTCTATGGAGCCTGCTGAACAATTCCCAGGGAATATTATACTATTGGCTGCATGAGAACTTTTATTTCCCTGGCCAAATTGGAAACACAATCTTGGCTTTTTTTTTTAACACTTATTCACAGCACACAATCAGGCTGAGCTTATTTGATGTAACAGAATTAAATGATAGACATATTTTTTCCTTAAGAAGTCATGTGTTCATTTAATTGAGTAAACAATACTCAAAAATAGACATTCTATATTTGTATAAATCATTGAATAAATCTGATATATATAAATTTAGCAGAAAAAAGTTAAACATACTTTTTAAGTATTTTACCCTTCTGCTCTCATAAAGTTTATATTTTAATGGAGGGGAGAGAGATGATACAAAATACATTTAAAGTGTCTTATTCAAAATGTGATAAGGATGAGGGTATGGCTCTGTGACAAGATTGTTTGCCTATTGTGTAAGGCCCTAGATTTGATCCCCAGCACTGTAATATAAATTTAAATAATATAATAAACCTACATAGTTCAAATTTCCAGATTTAACACTATCTATAGCTTCAGATATAAGAAAGGGGAAAAGAAACAGAAGTTATGTGATCTGTGATCCTAAGGGAAATGTTAACCTAGTACAAACAGAATGGTCAGGGCAAGCCTTTCCAAGTTGATAACATAGGGAAAGAAATTGCAAAGACATGTTGGCTATGAACTTGGAAAGTTAAAAATTCAGTATGCCTAGAGTATGGTAAATAAGATACACAACAAGGGAAGATAAAATAAGAGTTGACAGGGTGTAGATTATATGAAATCAAGACCAAACACTGTGACAATGTGACATAATAATATATATAATATATTAATATGTATATTAATTTATCCTTTGTATTTCTCCCTGTTTCTTGACACACAGCTACTAAAAATCTTGGAATATCAGAAATGATAGATGTCTTTCTGTATGCTAATGAATTGATGACTTGGAGGCTTCTTAGAATAAGAGTTAGTTGCCAGAGGAATAAACTATGTGATCAGAGCATTAGAACTTTCAGTCCCACTGCTCCACCTCTGAGAGGGTAGAGGGGATGAAGGTTGAATTCATCATGAATGATCACTGATGAGTCCTCCATAAAAACTCAAAAAGACCGTGTTCAGAGAGCATCTGTGTGTGTTGCTGAATATATGAAGGTGCTGGAAGGGTAAAGCATCAGAGAGGACATGGAAGTTCCTCATCCCTTCTCCCATCCCTTGCCCTATGCATCTCTTCCACTTGTCTATTCTGAAGTTATATCTTTTTATAAACCAGTAATCTAATAATCAAACGGTTTTCTTGACTTCTATGAGCTAAGTGGAGGCAGTCTTGCAGTAATCTGTGGAATCTGATACTAATACTACACTTAGTGTCAGAATTAAGCTGAAGTATACCCAGTTTATATCCACAGAGAATTGGAGAAAACCCATATATCCAAGAGATGCACCAAGAGTGACATATGTAAAAAGCAAAAACATTATTTGCTTTTCCACTTCAACCATGATAAGAAGTTTGTAATTAATTCAAATTAACACACTAAGACTTTACAGGGAAATAGTTATTTACTATCATCCTAAAAGAAAAAAAATCACATATACTTCCTGTTCTATTTTATAACTATTCTTTATTTACCAGATTTTTAACTTCTTAAAATATTAGTCCCTCATGTCCCCATAACAGATATATTTATTCATCAAGAAGTGTACATTTCTATATTTCAAAACAGGTTCAAATACAAAGACAGTGAGTGAAACCATGGTTACCATGGAATAGGAGGGTATATAGGCCAAAGGGTACAAAATCACAAATAGGTAAGACGAACAACTTCAGAGGTCTAATGTATATCATGAGAATTGAAATTTATAAAATTGTATTGAATCATGCATTTTTCTTAAAGTAGACTTTACCTGCTCTTCTGACACCCCCCAAAATAACTATGTGACATGGTATGTTAAGCTGCTTCACTTTACTAACCAGTTTATTATCTATATGTGTCCTATAACATACCTCAAATATACACAATGACATTTATTTTTTCAAACAAGAAAAAAACACCTTAAAAGATAGAGGAGAGGATACAGGAAACAATTACAAAGTATATAAAAATTATATACTCTCAAGGAATCTTGGATCTATAAGACAATAAAGAGAAAAAAGGGGAAAATGTTAATTTCTAAAAATAACAGCACAATGGAGAAAATACCTTTTAGTTTGTGGAAATATAGAAGAAGAAGGCGGAGGAGCAGACAGAGCTTCCCCAGAATAATTTTTGGCATCGTTCACCCTCAAGTCTAACTAACACTTCAGTACAAAAATCAGTCTTACCTTTCCAATTACTGGGAATTTAAAACTATATTATGCTTTTCAATATTTTATATAGAACTTTACAGTTTTCCTCAAAATGACTTTCTTTCAAGAAACTAAATACTTTTTTCAAGCAACAGAAAATACAGTGAGTGCTGAAGCCTAAGAATCCAATCCCTATTTTTTAAAATCTAAAATAAATTATTCAAACAAAAAAATCTCTCTTTTTACTTCTTAAATACAAAGAAGATTTAGTATAGAAAGAGGAGATAAGTATAAAATAAAAGTGTTAAAAACTTAACCTTAAGAATATATTAATATCCTCAACATATCTATGAAGTTACATGAACATATTAAAAATTATTCTTAAATTTTATAGTAACATAAGAACAACTTAAAAGTAAATCAGATTTCAAATATAGCCTTGTTCTACAAAATAAGAAAATGAGATGTTAGGCAGGAAATAAAAGTATGCTAAATTTATCAGGTTAAATGCACGGGCTTGATAGAGTCTATTCATTGAGTCATTTTTTGGTAAATTTACTGATTAGAGAAGTCAATTAATTCAATTATATTAAAAAGTAATATTAAACACTGATAAAATCAAAATACAGTATGACATGGGGCTGGGGTTGTGGCTCAGCGGTAGAGCACTTGCCTCGCACATGTGAGACCCTGGGTTCGATCCTCAGCACCACATAAAAATAAACAAAAAAATAAAGATACTGTGTCTATGTATAACTAAAAAAATTTTACAAGAAAAATACAGTATATCTTATTAGTTAAGAGAAAAACTGAATTTTTTTAAACAGGAGGAATATTATAGATGTGGTGGGAGGTGAGGTAGGGGTGAAAATAGCATTTAAATGCAAGTTAAAATATATAAATTAATATTTATGTAAAATGGTTAAATTCCCCTATTGAAAGAAAGATTTCTCAGAATAAAAAAATTACCAAATAAAAGCCCATTCCGTTATGTACAACATCTCTTCACTATCAATCGCCAAGATTCCAAAATATAGAAATGGGTCAGGTAAACACAAAGCACAAAATTGTTCTGTACTGATAAATGCGAGAAGCCACAAATAAGATATAATAATAGAAAACTCAGATAAAAAAACATTTAAAATACTTAAAAATATTCAATATCAATTAAAAACTTAACACACCTCAATAAATCACAGTGAAAAATACATTGCTTTTTAAAAACATTTTAAAAATCTTAAATGTAATAACTGAGTAAAGTAAACTAAACCCAAGATAGTTCATCCTTTTAGAGAATATGAATAGTATCCCTTTAGAGGAGACAGAAGGTCGAACAGTAATATGCAATTATGTTTTATGTTCTTAGGATTGATTTATATACTAAAAGAAGTTTTATGTGTACATAGCATGTAAACATCAAGCATCACTAGCATATAAATGTTTAAAAACACACATACAATACACATTTAAATTGTGTTTTAAAAATACTAACATAAATCTATATATATACAAAATGACTAATTTATTCAATTATGCTTAATTAGAGATGAATCAGTGCTATTGTCATAAAAGAAAAACTACACTGTATAATTTAGGGTAAGTAGAATCTCTGTACAGTGCCATTAGTCAGCATTTTGAATACTATGTTTTCTTGGAGAAGCTCAAGTAAAAATAATATGGAAAGGGTAAGAACTTCATCCTGTATATTTTTAAAAGACTAGGAGTCATATATTGCAAATCATTTGACATGGGATCACTTTCAGTTTGAGTTATAACTAATAGTAAATGTTAGGTATTAGAAATGACTTACATATCCCTAAAGAAATAACCTAAACTTTGTGAAATGATGGCCATTATGAACAATACTATATGAGACCCTTATTATGGTAGAAAAAGAAAGAGACTCTGTATAAAAATTATTTGCTCAGTTCTATGGCATTAGATAACCAACATTATCATATTATTGTTATCATATTATTGTTATAAGTCATTTAAATAATGTGAATTATAATATATGATTGCCTGGAAAACTGGCATGTCATTTTAAGTAAACAAAATGGAATAGCAAACTAAGGCATATGCTACAACCCCATTTTTAATAAAAATAAAGATATATATAATAAGATTGAAACAACAATGTGCTTCAAAATGTTAGTGACTCATTTCTAGGTGGTAGGATTCAAGTAAATCTTTTTTTCTCAGTTCTGGCTATATGTATTTCCTAAATTTTATATAGTTTAAAATTTCTTTAATAGCTACCTCTTTCCAAGTTCTAACTCTATGTGGAATTGTTCTCAGTGCTTCATATAAAAGTTTCAAAACTCTACAATAGCCATTTTTCTAGATAAGGAAGCTGAAGCAGAGAGTTTAAATGCCTAAGGTTGTCTGAGTAGAAATTGGAGCACCTGGATTTGAATCTTGGTATAGTAGTTTGGTACCTGGAATCACACAAATAAGAACTAAATTGGCTTTCATAATTTTCAAAGCACTGTAATACTCATATAAAAATTTAAAGAAACAAAGTTGATGGATTCAAGGATTGTCATGTTTGACATTTATAACTAAAATCAGCTCTATCTTGTTTTCCACATATTTACAGGAAAAACAAAGACAAATGTTCCTCACCAATGTTTCAACAGAGCTATGAGTTCCTTCCAAACTTTTAATTGTGTGACTTTTTTTAAACAAAAATATATGACGTGTTGTTGTCCTAAGCAGCACTGAGAGATTTTCTGACTGAGAAGTAAATGACTAGGGGAAAAAATTATAGAGCATTATGGCATGCTAATAATCCAAATTAGATAAACAAACACAAGCAATGGAAAGGAAGAAAGAGCAAACACATTCAGCAGAGAATGGTGATAAAGAGTAATGGACAGCTCGTTCTGCACAGCTAAAATTGCACAAGCTAAGCTGTCGAAGGGAAATGAGTCATCTGGTTCTCAAGTTATAAGGAAATCTTAGAGAATATTTTGAGTCTGAACTGCTAACACTGCAGGCAATTGAAATAGGTCTCCAAATATCTGATTAAAGTCATGCATGATTACAACTGGTATAGAATATTTTTATACCTCTTTTACAAATGGTAAATGTAGGTTAAATTTCCAGTTTTCTGTTACTTAACTTCTAAAGTACGTATTAACTGAAGAAGTAAATTAAGATATGCTTAACTAAATTCTTAGATATGGAAATGATGTCCAAAACTCTTTATCAGGACATTATTCACTTATACAGAGCTTCTTAATGAACAATTTTGTCCTTTGATTCATTAGCCCTTTCATGTCATTTTAATTCTTTAACATAAATGGATTTTTGGCATAGGGATCTGGTTTTAAATCTCTAAAACTTCAACACCAGAATACAGGAGTGACTAAATAGGAGGATAAATGAGAAGATATCTATAATATGAGGGGCACTATACAATCTGACAGATAAGAAACACAGATCACATGGAAAATAAAACTACCAATAATGTCTTCTATAGAATTAAGTCTCCTATTTTTTCAAACTTAATTTGATCATGCAAATTGCCTACTAAATGCCATCAGGCTAGGTGATTTTTTGTATTTCGTTGCTTATAACTATAATTCACCATCTGTTCTTCTATAAATGATATATTGAAAATCAAATCAATGGTGATTTTTAAAATGCATGTCCTTTGTAAGAATGTGATACATTATCTCCAATGAGTCCTTAATAATTTGCTAATCAAATGGAAAAAATGTTTTGTTATTTTTCTTACATTGTCTATGTATTAAAATACAATACATTTTATGGAAAACAGAGTAAAACAGAACTTACTTTTGTAAATTAATTATATCATAGTATTTTATCATTTGACAGCAATGATACTCCAAGAGATATCTGACAAAGAAATAGGCATATGTGTTATAATACAAAAATATAAATATGGCAGGACACTAGCTTTCTATGCCTCTAAAAAGTTACAATGTAAAGCACACATTACCATTTATCTACTTCCTATATGTGTCCTTTCTGTTGACCTTTATTTAATTATATTTTACAAATAATGGGAAAGTGTGGGTTTCTATGAAGTCAGATTAGTATCCTCCTTATTTTAAAGCCAGTGTAATATGTAACTTCATTCCTTATTCCTTTCCCCACACTACAAGGAATACACTCCAGTGTATTAAGTCATATAAGTACAAATATCACATACAAAGTCTATTTAGAAAAAATACAAACACCAAAAAAGGCATATATACCATGAAAATTCAAGAAAGAGTATCATTTATGATTTAAAAATACAGACACATTTGGAATTTCCCTGTTTAGTATTTTTTTTCAAATATTTTACAAAATATTTGAGACCAGTTAAAATATATTCAACCCTAGCCCAAGAATTCTACAAACACCAAACTAGATGATGCCTATTTCTGCAATCTCCACAGTGGCTGATGATGGCAGCAGCAAAGAAAATAGAAAATAAAAGTAAGCTGGTCTCTTAAAAGTAACTGTTGTGAAAGTTTTCTGTAGGTTGTAAAGCACCATAAATGAGAATTTCAGCTGTGTGTATGAAAGTGTATGTTTGTATACTTTAGGTGAATAAAGACTATAAGTC